>NC_138297.1:46315000-46567500 GCF_965601325.2 Salmo salar
AGGGGAGCTGCATCGAGTGTTACCGCCTACTGTCTGCCATCTACAGCAAACGGGGCAACTACACAGAGGTGCGTGTGTTGTTGGCTCTGTGGTGTCTGCCTTTTGAAAGAAAGAACGGGAAAGAGTAAGAAGAATAGAGAGAGCGAGATGGGGGATGGGCGAAGGACCGAGACGGTCAAGAAAAACAGAACAATCCTTATCACCTCAGGGTCAGCAACAGTGATCGCCGCGGAAACAGTGGTTGCTATGGAAACCCATCACATCTAGATTATGTCTCCTCCGAGTCTCACAGGATCCCATCCCCATCTGTTCACACTGATCGTTCATCCTTTACTTCATTCACTTCATCTCTCCATCCTGATTACATTCTCCTTCTCCACCGCCGTCCCTGGTTCCATCGCTCATTCCACCCCTCCGTCTCTGGCGGCTCATCTGTAGACACTCTAACAGAATGGATGTAATCTTTGTGTCCCAAATGGCACCCTTACCCCTGTGTAGTGCACTACTTATATGGAATTGGGTGCTATTTGAGATTTAGCCTCGTTGCTAAAAATAGTATTTCCTTCCTAAAATAACACAGATGTGGTGTGGGGGGGGGGTGACTAGAGCAGCAATTTTTTTTGTGCCAGGGACCGGCAAGATAAGGCCTTTTTTTCCCTCTGGGGACCGCTTTGGTATAAAAATATTGACAATTGCTTTTTTTAATCAAAACACCAATTTTTCAATGCATTTTCTCTATGATATGTACTACCCTAACACCAGTGGAGGCTGCTGAGGGGAGGACGGCTCATAATAATGTCTGGAACGGAGCGAATGGAATGGCATCAACCACCTGGAAACCATGTGTTTGATGTATATGATACCATTCCACTGATTCTGCTCCAGTCATTATCCCGAGCCGTCCTCCCGCATTAAGGTGCCACCAGCCTCCTGGGCCTAACACATATTTACATTTACATTTAAGTCATTTAGCAGACGCTCTTATCCAGAGCGACTTACAAAATGGTGCATTCACCTTATGATATCCAGTGGAACAACCACTTTACAATAGTGCATCTAAATCTTTTAAGGGGGGGGGGGGGGGGGGGGTTAGAAGGATTACTTTATCCTATCCTAGGTATTCCTTAAAGAGGTGGGGTTTCAGGTGTCTCCGGAAGGTGGTGATTGACTCCACTGTCCTGGCGTCGTGAGGGAGCTTGTTCCACCATTGGGGTGCCAGAGCAGAGAACAGTTTTGACTGGGCTGAGCGGGAACTGTGCTTCCTCAGAGGTAGGGGGGCTAGCAGGCCAGTGGTGGATGAACGCAGTGCCCTTGTTTGGGTGTAGGGCCTGATCAGAGCCTGAAGGTATGGAGGTGCCGTTCCCTTCACAGCTCCGTAGGCAATCACCATGGTCTTGTAGCGGATGCGAGCTTCAACTAGAAGCCAGTGGAGAGAGCGGGGGGGGGTGACGTGAGAGAACTTGGGAAGGTTGAACACCAGACGGGCTGCGGCGTTCTGGATGAGTTGTAGGGGTTTAATGGCACAGGCAGGGAGCTAAACATATCATTTGTTTAGGACAGTAATAACATAGTCCATCAAGCTATTTGATTCTCTATTTTAGGACACCTGGTAGTATCATCAACAAAACAAAAATAGAAATATTATTTGATGAAAATGTTGAACTAGGTCTTGCTGCCATTACCTCAATAAACATAGTAACACACTAAGATATGTCAAATCAGGGAGGTCACCTTTCAATCTAAATGATTTATGGTATGTAGTCACTGAAATGCTTGGGAAAGGTATTGGGAAGAAGATCTGCATTGCTTTCCAATGGGATTTTGTCACAGTCCGTTCCAACGTGTCCTGCGCGGCTTGTGAGCGCCGTAGAGGGAAACGGCGGGTACGTCCATGTTGCTGAGAGTCACGGCTTTCGGTGATGGGGGTCATAATAGCTAATAGCTCCGACCAGTCAAAAGTTAAAGCCGAACTTGTAGGAAGAAAAAAAGAAAGCGCTCTGTTTGTCACGACCTTCGTTTATCGGAGATTGGAGGTTACTCACGTAACCATGGTTCTATGAACCAAGCACAACAGATTTAGTAGATCGAGACGAATCCAGTGCACTCAGTAGGGCTTTTTCAGGCATTCCTCTAGGGACTGGCGGCGGCCCACGAACCTGGGTTTGAGAAAGGCTGGACTATAGAGGACGTTTCTCTCAGTCTCTCAGACAGAAGACAGAGTGAATATTACACCATCCTCCCTTTGGATAGTTTTCGTGTGTTTCTGTCTAGTGTCTACATACTAACTCACCAGGGATACTGCTACGCTTCCAGATCTGTTAGCTACACTATCTCGATATCCCCTTAATGGGGGTTTTATAAATGCTTTTTTTTCTCTCTCTTTCTGTCAAAGGGAAGGGAAAATAAAAGCGATTGAGGATATTTATGTTATCTCGAGGATGAGACTTCTCTCTCCCAGAGGCAAAAGTAAATTATATTAAGTTCCCAACTCTCTCTTCCTCGTTCTTTTCTTTCCCCTTCAAATCTCTCAGCTTTCCGCTCTCTCTCTCTCTCTCTCTCTCTCCACAGAACACTGTCTACTACTATAATCAGCCTCACTCTCTTTTTTTCTTTCTTTAAATCTCTCTCTGACGACCTTTTCTCTGCTCATCAGCCAGTGAATGACGAGTCTGTCTCTCTCTCTCTGATATGTCATGGTGCATTTCCAACGAGGATTTAGCCTGGTGTTTTACCAAAAAGCCTCAGACTTTTGTGTTTCCAGCCCGGCTCCTGGGATTCACTGGACCATGGCCTCAGTGGACCTGCTCAGTCTTGGGGCCAAGGCAAGGCTGCTGGGGCTTTTAGGTTAAAATGACATAACAATGGCTAACTGTGAACACGGGTTTACACCTTCAACGGTTATCACCTTCTCACAAAGCAACTGTTTTGTTTATGCAGAGGTTGTTGATTCTGCTCTTCACAAGTCCTCACTGTCAGCCCTAGCCATGGAAGTCTATCCCTAGCCATGGAAGTCTATCCCTAGCCATGGAAGTCTATCCCTAGCCATGGAAGTCTATCCCAAGCCATGGAAGTCTATCCCTAGCCATGGAAGTCTATCCCTAGCCATGGAAGTCTATCCACTAGCCATGGAAGTCTATCCCTAGCCATGGAAGTCTATCCCTAGCCATGGAAGTCTATCCCTAGCCATGGAAGTCTATTCCTAGCCATGGAAGTATATCCCAAGCCATGGAAGTCTATCCCAAGCCATGGAAGTCAATCCCAAGCCATGGAAGTCAATCCCTAGCCATGGAAGTCTATCCCTAGCCATGGAAGTCTATCCCAAGCCATGGAAGTCTATCCCTAGCCATGGAAGTCTATCCCAAGCCATGGAAGTCAATCCCTAGCCATGGAAGTCTATCCCTAGCCATGGAAGTCTATCCCAAGCCATGGAAGTCTATCCCAAGCCATGGAAGTCTATCCCTAGCCATGGAAGTCTATCCCTAGCCATGGAAGTCTATCCCTAGCCATGGAAGTCTATCCCTAGCCATGGAAGTCTATCCCAAGCCATGGAAGTCTATCCCAAGCCATGGAAGTCAATCCCAAGCCATGGAAGTCAATCCCTAGCCATGGAAGTCTATCCCTAGCCATGGAAGTCTATCCCAAGCCATGGAAGTCTATCCCTAGCCATGGAAGTCTATCCCAAGCCATGGAAGTCAATCCCTAGCCATGGAAGTCTATCCCTAGCCATGGAAGTCTATCCCAAGCCATGGAAGTCTATCCCAAGCCATGGAAGTCTATCCCTAGCCATGGAAGTCTATCCCAAGCCATGGAAGTCTATCCCAAGCCATGGAAGTCTATCCCTAGCCATGGAAGTCTATCCCTAGCCATGGAAGTCTATCCCTAGCCATGGAAGTCTATCCCTAGCCATGGAAGTCTATCCCAAGCCATGGAAGTCTATCCCAAGCCATGGAAGTCTATCCCTAGCCATGGAAGTCTATCCCAAGCCATGGAAGTCTATCCCTAGCCATGGAAGTCTATCCCTAGCCATGGAAGTCTATCCCTAGCCATGGAAGTCTATCCCAAGCCATGGAAGGGTGTGTACACAAGTGTAACACTGGTGATACAGTCCACACACGTCTCATCAGAATCCCAGTGTGTGTGTGTGCACGCGTGTGCGCATACATGTGTGTGTGTGTGTGTGTGTGTGTGTGTGTGTGTGTGTGTGTGTGTGTGTGGTGTGTGTGTGTGTAGTAACCTCTGTATATGTGTACTAATTCTCTCCTCTTCCTCCAGGCTCTGGATGCTCTAGACAAGGCCCTACTGCAGAACCCCATAGACGTGTCTGTCAGGGCAGAGCTTCACTTCTCCAAGGGCAACCAGCTCAGAGAGATGAACCAGCTGGACAGAGCCTTCGAGGTACAGGAGGCTACACACACACATACACACACACACCCCCTCATTACTCTGCATACTTTTCCATCTGCTCTCTTCTCCCTCAGACTCCCTCTCTCCTCATCCACTAATGTTTCAATCTCTCCAACCGAATTAACTGTCTCCTGCTTGACGCTCTCCTCTCTCTCCCTCCTCACCATCATACCCCTCTCTCTCCCTCCTCAACATTACACCCCCTCTCTCCCTCCTCACCATCATACTCCTCTCTCTCCCTCCTCACCATCATACCCCTCTCTCTCCCTCCTCAACATTACACCCTCTCTCTCCCTCCTCACCATCATACCCCTCTCTCCCTCCTCACCATCATACCCCTCTCTCTCCCTCCTCACCATCATACCCCTCTCTCTCCCTCCTCACCATCATACCCCTCTCTCCCTCCTCACCATCATACCCCCTCTCTCCCTCCTCAACATTACACCCTCTCTCTCCCTCCTCACCATCATACCCCTCTCTCTCCCTCCTCACCATCATACCCCTCTCTCTCCCTCCTCACCATCATACCCCTCTCTCCCTCCTCACCATCATACCCCTCTCTCCCTCCTCACCATCATACCCTCTCTCTCCCTCCTCACCATCATACCCCTCTCTCTCCCTCCTCAACATCATACCCCTCTCTCCCTCCTCACCATCATACCCCTCTCTCCCTCCTCACCATCATACCCCTCTCTCCCTCCTCAACATTACACCCTCTCTCTCCCTCCTCAACATTACACCCTCTCTCTCCCTCCTCACCATCATACCCCTCTCTCCCTCCTCACCATCATACCCCTCTCTCCCTCCTCACCATCATACCCCTCTCTTCCTCCTCAACATTACACCCTCTCTCTCCCTCCTCACCATCATACCCCTCTCTCTCCCTCCTCACCATCATACCCCTCTCTCTCCCTCCTCAACATTACACCCTCTTCTCTCCGTCCTCACATCATACCCCTCTCTCCCTCCTCACCATCATACCCCTCTCTCCCTCCTCAACATTACACCCTCTCTCTCCCTCCTCACCATCATACCCCTCTCTCCCTCCTCACCATCATACCCCTCTCTCTCCCTCCTCAACATTACACCCTCTTCTCTCCCTCCTCACCATCATACCCCTCTCTCCATCCTCACCATTATACCCCTCTCTCCATCCTCACCATCATACCCCTCTCTCCCTCCTCACCATCATACCCCTCTCTCCCTCCTCACCATCATACCCCTCTCTCCCTCCTCACCATCATACCCCTCTCTCCCTCCTCACCATCATACCCCTCTCTCTCCCTCCTCACCATCATACCCCTCTCTCCCTCCTCACCATCATACCCCTCTCTCCCTCCTCACCATCATACCCCTCTCTCCCTCCACAACATTACACCCTCTTCTCTCCATCCTCACCATCATACCCCTCTCTCCCTCCTCAACATTACACCCTCTTCTCTCCGTCCTCACATCATACCCCTCTCTCCCTCCTCACCATCATACCCCTCTCTCCCTCCTCACCATCATACCCCTCTCCCTCCTCACCATCATACCCCTCTCTCCCTCCTCACCATCATACCCCTCTCTCCCTCCTCACCATCATACCCCTCTCTCTCCCTCCTCAACATTACACCCTCTTCTCTCCCTCCTCACCATCATACCCCTCTTCTCTCCCTCCTCAACATTACACCCTCTCTCTCCCTCCTCACCATCATACCCCTCTCTCTCTCCCTCCTCAACATTACACCCTCTTCTCTCCGTCCTCACTGTCATACCCCTCTCTCCCTCCTCACCATCATACCCCCCTCTCTCTCCCTCCTCACCGGCATACCCCCCTCTCTCTCCCTTCTCACCGGCATAACCCCTCTCTCGCCCTCCTCACCGGCATACCCCCCTCTCTCTCCCTCCTCACTGGCATAACCCCTCTCTCTCCCTCCTCACCGGCATAACCCCTCTCTCTCCCTCCTCACCGGCATAACCCCTCTCTCTCCCTCCTCACCGGCATAACCCCTCTCTCTCCCTCCTCACCGGCATAACCCCTCTCTCTCCCTCCTCACCGGCATAACCCCTCTCTCTCCCTCCTCACCGGCATAACCCCTCTCTCTCTCCCTCCTCACCGGCATAACCCCTCTCTCTCCCTCCTCACCGGCATAACCCCTCTCTCTCCCTCCTCACCGGCATAACCCCTCTCTCTCCCTCCTCACCGGCATAACCCCTCTCTCTCCCTCCTCACCGGCATAACCCCTCTCTCTCCCTCCTCACCGGCATAACCCCTCTCTCTCCCTCCTCACCGGCATAACCCCTGTCTCTCCCTCCTCACCGGCATAACCCCTGTCTCTCCCTCCTCACCGGCATAACCCCTCTCTCTCCCTCCTCACCGGCATAACCCCTCTCTCTCTCCCTCCTCACCGGCATAACCCCTCTCTCTCCCTCCTCACCGGCATAACCCCTCTCTCTCCCTCCTCACCGGCATAACCCCTCTCTCTCCCGCCTCACCGGCATAACCCCTCTCTCTCCCTCCTCACCGGCATAACCCCTCTCTCTCCCTCCTCACCGGCATAACCCCTCTCTCTCCCTCCTCACCGGCATAACCCCTCTCTCTCCCTCCTCACCGGCATAACCCCTCTCTCTCCCTCCTCACCGGCATAACCCCTCTCTCTCCCTCCTCACCGGCATAACCCCTCTCTCTCCCTCCTCACCGGCATAACCCCTCTCTCTCCCTCCTCACCGGCATAACCCCTCTCTCTCCCTCCTCACCGGCATAACCCCTCTCTCTCCCTCCTCACCGGCATAACCCCTCTCTCTCCCTCCTCACCGGCATAACCCCTCTCTCTCCCTCCTCACCGGCATAACCCCTCTCTCTCCCTCCTCACCGGCATAACCCCTCTCTCTCCCTCCTCACCGGCATAACCCCTCTCTCTCCCTCCTCACCGGCATAACCCCTCTCTCTCCCTCCTCACCGGCATAACCCCTCTCTCTCCCTCCTCACCGGCATAACCCTCTCTCTCTCCCTCCTCACCGGCATAACCCCTCTCTCTCCCTCCTCACCGGCATAACCCCTCTCTCTCCCTCCTCACCGGCATAACCCCTCTCTCTCTCCCTCCTCACCGGCATAACCCCTCTCTCTCCCTCCTCACCGGCATAACCCCTCTCTCTCCCTCCTCACCGGCATAACCCCTCTCTCTCCCTCCTCACCGGCATAACCCCTCTCTCTCCCTCCTCACCGGCATAACCCCTCTCTCTCTCCCTCCTCACCAGCATAACCCCTCTCTCTCCCTCCTCACCGGCATAACCCCTCTCTCTCCCTCCTCACCGGCATAACCCCTCTCTCTCTCCCTCCTCACCGGCATAACCCCTCTCTCTCTCCCTCCTCACCGGCATAACCCCTCTCTCTCTCCCTCCTCACCGGCATAACCCCTCTCTCTCCCTCATTATCGACCTTTCCCTTCTCTTTTCTTTTCTCTCCTTTCACCTCTGTGAATAACTTTAGAACCTCCTATAACCTCAAACTTTACCTCTTACAAAACAAAACCACTAATTGGCTCATATATCCCAATCTCCCCGAAAGCTACTAGGAATAAAGAAAATAACATATTTTTGGGCTTGCCTTGACTCAAAACAACACAATTTGCATCTCCTACATGAAGTATGTTATCTGCAGGGGTTTGAAGGGCGCCTGTGGATCTTGTAAGCGCCGGGTGTGTTTTTTCTCCTGTTCAAGCGGACACACTTGAGAGAGAAGAGATACAATGTTTGCAAATAAAATCATATCAAACAGCGTTCCAGGCCTTTCGCTGCCTTGATCTTTCCCCCCCTTGTCACTAAAATAACACCATATCTCCTCCACTATCTGCATCAACAAATAAGCCCATTTCCCCCCAACCACACTTCTCACAGAGAGAGTGTGTCCTAAGATCAACTTATTTCTCTTCCCTCCGTCTTTCTTTCGGTTTTTTTTTCCTCTTGTGCTGAACTCTCTGCTTATACAGCAGGTCTCTCTTTCCTCTCTCTCTCTCTTTACTTAGAGAGCAAGTCTCTCTGTCTTTCCGCTCCCTCCCTGACTCTCTCTCCCTTTCCACTCTCTCACTCCCTTTCGCTCCCTCCATCTCTCCGTCTTTCTTCAGTTCAGGAAGTCAACAAAGGCCTGCTATGTTGAACAGTTTATTCTCAGGGTTTCTTCTAGAGATAAACTCTGCAGTTCTGGCTCTCTCAGCGGGGCTTGGCCGGGCGCCAGGGCTCCAGCTCTTGTTCGGGTGTTGTTCCCCTTCTAAGAAAAGACACAAAAGGGCCAATTGAGATAATGCGGGCTTCGGGCGTGGCGGTTGCCAATGTTGAAGTGGATCCAATGTCTGCTTGCTGTATTTTGATTGCATATTCTATTGTTTCAGGGTGTTTGGTGTTCAAAGACACACAACATGTTGCGTCGATTTAAAGTTTCAGTAATCTTATAAATCAACTTTTCTCCCTTCATATTCACTTTATAGTCCGAGCATAAGAACCCTACAGCCATCTAGTGATCGTTGGTTGTAACTACTTTATATTAAGGTATGCGTGGTCTTCATTACAGAGCTACAAGCTGGTAGTGGAACTAAAGCCTGACCAATCGCAGGCTTGGATGAACATGGGAGGAATTCAACATATCAAGGTACTATGACTACACAGTAGAGTTTGTTTGCACAAGTCAAAAGCCATTTACAAGCCATCAAGTCTTTGATTATACCTGAATTGCAAATCAAGCATATATGGCAAAGGATGAGAGCTGATAAACGTCTGTATTTGATCCACTGCAGGGAGACTATGCAGCAGCCAGGCAGTACTACCAGAGGGCCCTGATCCTAACCCCTGGCTCCAAGCTGCTAAAGGAGAACCTGGCCAAGTTGGACCGGCTGGAGAGGAGGCTGACCGGGGCCTAGACTAACCCAGAGACACAGCACTATCCTGGTCATGAGTTGGGGACCAAGGACCCTAGATGCCCCAACAGTACGGTTAAAACAAATACCTTCTTCTGAAGTCGACCTACCTGGTTGATGATGTGAGATTATGGTGAACATGACAGGGTTGCAGGGTATGGAATCAGACTGGGGGTGATGGAGCTTCCAGGGGAGCATGAGGCTGGTTAAGCCTGTGACGGGAGTCACATTCTGGGGGAAGCAGATGGAGAGAGGACCCTAAGGAGTGGAGATGGAGATTCAGCCAGCAGCACTTCAAATTGGAGCAGATTGGATCAGCTCTCTTTAAGACAGCACCATAAGCTCCACACATTGCCCAGCCTGAAAAAGCTTCAAACAAACTGATCTGCTTTTTAAAAAGTTTTGTTTAGTTTTATTTGTTTTCGTATTTAATTTCATGTTAAATCCTGTTTTAGGCTCTACATCTGTGATCACTTCCCTCATCTCTGCTGATGAGCAAAACCATAAGTAAACCCATGTTGAGATTTTGAAATGTATTGGGTGTCATGTTCACAGTAAACGCTCCAACAATATCATTCTAGCTGGAAGACAAATTGCATTTTGCCAACATGAAGGATAGTTTTCTGAAGTCACTGTATATCCATGCTTAGGTTTGGGCTTGCCTTGACTCAAATGTGGCCCCTGCAACCCCTTAGCCTGAGCTTGTCTGGGATACATAACCCCTGTTACAACACAGACGGTATCAGCGTGCTCCGTGAACACGATGACAACATGTGCTTTTAACCTCAAGCTATGGCAGAGCCTCTGAGAAGCAAGCAACGTCTGCTCAATGTAGCCTTCTACAAGTACAAGTAAGCTTAGTGTCTGTAGACTCCCCCTAAGGCCTAACACGGACCCTCTGATCCGCTCAACATTTCTGACGCTGCGTATTATTTGTTGCTGTTGATGTCGCTATGATGATCGTGAATTAATATTTTATGTGGAATGTACAATAGGATAAAGATGAACTGACTAGTGCAATGACTGAGATTGATTTGCACCATACAAATAAATATATGTTTTATTAACTGGTGTCGGTGTGTGTGCTGTGAGGTGTCTGATCAATAGGAGTTGCCCTATCATTGTGAACGGGAGAAAGTTAAATGAAATGGGTCTATACTGCCCTCATCTGGCCTAGTGGGTACATTACATGTTAAGGAATCTAATTAGGTGATGATGTTGGCAGGTGCAGCGTGGGAAGCTGATGAGTGCTTGAAAGTAGAAAGGCACATTGTCAAGTGTCATTTACCCGTGTCACTTTTATTCCGATTGGGCCATCAGTCTTACGCCAAACTTTTTAATGCCCTTTGGATGAAAATGTGTGTTTTCCTAATTGTGTATCTGTCTCTGTTGGGGCTTGGAATCCAGCACGGTAAGGGCAACACATTCATTTTCATTCTAGTTTTGTTGCCAGTGCTTCTGTGATTTTTATTTTTTTAAACATTTTTAAAAAAAAAATACTATTCTCTTTAGATTTACGTAACCAGACTGAAATCGTACAGAATCTTGAAAATGGTGCATTGAACGGAACAGAAGAGGAAAATGCAACCCTCACCAGCGGATTTCAATTTGAAGGTATGGAAGAACACGTTTAACAGCGAATCCTAAAGGAATCGAGGTGAGGGCGATGGTACTGTGATCTTCTTAAAGGACGGGTCCCAATCTCTTAAAGTCCCTAGGATCCCGTGGAACAGGGGTGGTCTGCCTGTCACTGACTACAACACAACCTGGGATGGTGGGGAAGTAGGTTTTAGCGGGTGGAATAGTGGCGAACAATTGGAGGTTTACTTAGTAGCGACGCAAATATCACGGTACAGCTATATGGACACTCAATTGTACTACTTTTTAATGGTAAGTTTACAAACATTATGATAAATGGAATTGAGTCTCATTATGGTGAAATACGTATAGCCAGTTGTAATTGAAATGGTTTAGCGGACAGTAAGAAACGACGGATCAGTATTTACCTGGCTTAAAGAGATGGAATATAATATCTGTTGTTTACAGGACACGCATTCAACAATTTTTAGATGAAGTTGTGTGGGAAAAGGACTGGTAGGGGGAGGCAAATATAATTTTCCCATGGGCATAGAAACTCAAAAGGGTTGATGATATTAATTAACAATAATTTTGATCTGAATGTGCAAATTGTCCAAACAGATCCGGAAGGTAGATGGATTATTTTAAATATGTTATTGGACCACAAACGGATTTGGCTCATTAATCTATATGGTCCGAATACTGATGATCCATGCTGCTTTGAAAATATATAATAATTGATCAAGCAATACAATGCTCTATTATTATTATGGTGGGAGATTATAATACGGTTTTAAATAACTCGATGGACCGTAAAATAAATCGCACTACAAACTATCACCCTCATGCACTTAAGGAAATCACGAATGTCTTCGATATATTGAAACTAGTGCATAAATGGACGCATAAATATCCTGAGCCCGTGAGATCTACATGGCGGAGGCTCAATCAAGCTAGTCGTCTTGACTACTTTCTTATGTCATTCTCCCTGGCACCAAAATATAAAGTGCTGACAGAATGCGCTCGGACCATCAAATAATTGGCGTATACATTACTCTTACAGAATTTCCACGTGGGCGAGGATATTGGAAATTTAATCAGTCTATTGGATGATTTAAAAAAAAGTTAACTAGGACAGAATAATTTATAACGGACTTTTTCCGACACTGCATACAGTAGGTACAGTACAGCAGATCCCTTATTGTATGGGACACTTTTAAATGTGGCTTTAGAGGCCATGCGATTCAATACTAATCTTTAAAACAAATACAATTTAGGTCAAAAGAGTTCGTATTAACAAAGGAAATGGGACTAACCGTACAGATGTTAATAAAAACTAACATAGAGGCACAGAATAAGTTGGAGGGAAAATAAATGGAGGAACTTAAGATCAAGTGTAATATATTATAAAGTGAATTGGATGGAATATGTGGAAAAATGCAATTTTTATTTTTTAAATATTTAATCTCCAAAAATAATTTACTTTAACTTGTTACAAATGACAGTCACCCACAATTCACCAAACCAATATTTTGAAAGCTGAAGCAAAGTACTTTAAGCATATATTTTCGTTTCAGTCTCCATCTCCACTAGTTAGAGGTATGGATTTTTTCTATAATGTAAAATTAACTTCTGTACAGAGACTCATGTGAAAGCCAAATTACAGAGGAGGAACTTGTTGCAATTAAAGCCTTTAAGTCTGGGAAAACTCTTGGGCAGCTGTAAGCAAGCGTAGGTTCAGAATCTATTCTGGCTATATGTAATGCGCACAATGACATACACAAACACTGGTAGCATCAGCCCTACTGGCAAGACCAGACATGCACTGCTATACTAAGCACTTAAAACTAAGGCCACCCACATGTCCTGATGCAGTGAGTAACTTGTCCCTGCACACCAATAAAGAAACCTGTAACCTCTGAGCTTTGTTGCAGATCTGGCAGGGGTTCGCTCCTTCATGCCAGAGCAGGAGATGGAGGTGAGGATCATTGGTGGTGTGGAGGCCTGGGCCCACTCCTGGCCATGGCAGGTATCCCTACGCTTTACCACCATGCCAGCCTGTGGTGGTGCCATCATCGCCCCTCAGTGGGTTCTGACTGCCGCACACTGCTTCAAGCAGTGAGTTGTTCTGGAAGTTCAAGTAACAATAAATGGAATAGATGTATAGGTAGAGAAATCAAAGTAATTATGGATGGTGTTTTACAGGTATAACAAAGTGGATTTCTGGACTGTGATGGCGGGAAAACACGACCTTGAGAATCCTGATGAAGAATGTCAACAGGTGGGATGCAGACGTGGACGGACTACATTCAAGTCATTTAAACAGATTTTTTGTTGTTTCTGTATTACTATTCTGCATTGACATTAACTGTTTAGGCACATTTATTTTTGTTTTCAGTTGGTTGCAGTCTCAAAAATAGTCACCCACAAGGATTACAACGGCATGAAAAAGATGCATGACATTGCCCTGGTGAAGCTGACGACCCCGCTGACGTTCAACCAGTGTGTGAGACGCATAGAGATCTGGATGAGGCCAATTGAACCCAAAAAGCAATGCACAGTGACCGGCTGGGGTACCACCAGAGAGAGTCAGTAGATTGCCTACATTTCTTTTTGAAGTTTAGTTGCCTTTTTTCTCCTCTTTTATAAGAAAGGTCAGGTATGGTCTTCTGAAGTCTAAACGGACATTAAATCATAATTGATCATTCACAGTGAGGAAGGTCCTGTTACTTGTTTTCCCCTCTTCATGTGCTCTTTCTCCCTCTTCCTACTCTCAGATGGTCCTCGTGCCAACAGACTCCAGGAGGTTAATGTGACCTGCCTGTCCCTGGAGGACTGTAACAAGTTCTACCGTGGTGTAATTCAGCCCACCATGTTCTGTGCTGGAGACCCTGAAGGAGGTGTAGACGCCTGCCAGGTAGTGACCTCGAACCCTGACAATGCTTTCATGTATTTATCCCTTTCATTGTATTCTACTTTCATATAAAAATTCTGTTCTGTTATCCTCGTCTGGTGATGTGGTTGTTCCTGCAGGGTGACTCAGGTGGACCTCTGTCCTGCTACACAGGGTCCAGGTATGAGTTGGCTGGAGTGGTCAGCTGGGGAGTGGGCTGTGGTAGAGCCCAAAGGCCTGGGGTCTATACTAAAGTACAGGTCTACCTAGACTGGATCAATGAATTAATTCAAGGTAAGTACACACTTGGAGCCCAACCCTAGAGAATGACTTCATTTTAAGCACTCAGGAGATTTATTTATGACCTTTTTTATGTTTAACAGGTGACAGGTCTATGTCTGGTGGTATTACTGTGACTGAAGGTAGGTTATGTCACTGCTAAATTGGTTAACTACCTGAAATAAACTTTTACGGGAGTAAAAAATGAATATCTGATTAATTTTAATCTTACTGCCAGCACATGAAATTGTATTTTGTTGATCAAAATACTGCATTATCAAAACAGCAGATCATATTCAGTTTGACCACTAACCTTCTTGTACCCTCTTCCTGTCTCCCAGAGAGTTGTGGTCAGAGTAAGATATTGACCTGCCGGCTGGACTCCCGCCCGGCAGGGGTGTATGTGACCTTGGAGGGTGAGGTGCGGGTGGGGAGTGTGACAGAGGCGTGCGCCAACTCCTGGCCCTGGCAGGTCAGTCTGCAGTCCAAAGGGAGACATTATTGCAGCGGGACCCTGATCCACCACCACTGGGTTCTGGCACCGCAACACTGCCACAGCAAGTGAGTCAGTCACCAAGTACCGACACAGGACACACACTATCGTCTGTAATCTAACCTCTACATCAGTGGTTCCCAAACTTTTTATAGCCCCGTACCCCTTCAAACATTCAACCGCCAGCTGTGTACCCCCTCTAGCACCAGGGTCAGCGCACTCTCAAATGTTGTTTTGCCATAATATAATAATAATCAACAATTTTGCTCTTTATTTAGCCATCTTAAATATAAAACCTTATTTGTCCACCAAAAATTGTGAATAACTCACCACATGTTAATGAAGGATGTCCTTGAAAGGATGCACACAATTCTGAAATGTTGTATTAGACAGTCTCGGTCTTAAATCATTTTCCTCACACAGTCTTTGCCTGTATTTAGTTTTCATGCTAGTGAGGGCGGAGAATCCACTCTCACATAGGTACGTGGTTGCAAAGGGCATCAGTGTCTTAACAGCATGATTTGCCAAGGCAGGATACTCTGAGCGCAGCCCAATCCAGAAATCTGGCAGTGGCTTCTGATTTTAAATTCAATTTTCACAGAACCGCTTGTTGCAATTTCGACGAAGGTCTCTTGTTCAGATATCGGAAAGTTGACTGGAGGCAGGGCATGAAAGGGATAAAGAACCCAGTTGTTTGTGTCATCCGTTTCGGGAAAGTACCTGCGTAATTGCGCACCCAACTCACTCAGGTGCTTCGCTATATAACATTTGACATTGTCCGTAAGCTTGAGTTCATTTGCACACAAAAAAATCATACAATGATAAAAAGACCTGTGTGTTGTCCTTGTTAATGCAGACAGAGAAGAGCTCCAGCTTCTTAATTATAGCCTCAATTTTGTCCCGCACATTGAATATAGTTGTGGAGAGTCCCTGTAATCCTAGATTCAGATCATTCAGGCGAGGAAAAAACATCACCCAGATAGGCCAGTCATGTGAGAAACTCGTCATCAGACAAGCGGTCAGACAAGTGAAAATGATGGTCAGTAAAGAACTTTAGGCTCATCTCTCAATTTTAAAAAAAAAACATGTAATTACTTTGCCCCTTGATAACCAGCGCACCTCTGTATGTTGTAAAAGTGTTACATGTTCACTGCCCATATCATTGCATAGTGCAGAAAATACATGAGAGTTCAGGGGCCTTGCTTTAACGAAGTTAAACATTTTCATTGTAGTGTCTAAAATGTCTTTCAAGCTGTCAGGCATTCCTTTGGCAGCAAGAGCCTCTCGGTGGATGCTGCAGGGAACCCAAGTGGCATTGGGAGCAACTGCTTGCACGTGCATTACCACTCCACGGTCTCCCTGTTATGGGTTTTATGCCGTCAGTACAGATACCAACACATCTTGACCATCCATTTGATGTCAAAGCTGTCCAGTACTTTAAAAATTCTCTCCTGTTTTTTTCCAGTGGTTTGCAGAAGAGGATGTCATCCTTAATTGATTCCCCCCCCCCCATAAACGTAACGGACATGTGCCAGGCCCACCACGTCTGACTCATCCAGCCATAATGCATAGAATTCACTGGCTTGCATGCGAAGCAGTAATTGTTTCAAAACATCTCCTGCCATGTCACTGATGCGTAGTGAAAGTGTTTTTTGATGAAGTGGTTGTCTGTATAGTTTTGGCCTTTTCCCCCAGCATTGTCCCAGCCATATCCGTGGCAGTAGGAAGAATTAAGTCCTCCACAATAGTATGGGACTTGCCTGTCATACCCACTCGGTAGGTCACCATATAAAACACTTCTAGCCCCTTTCTTATTAATGGTATCTGTTGCTTTTATACATGTCTTACTACTCGAAAGGCATCTTAATTCTCATCAAACTCCCGTGACTTATTTGAAATTGGCACGGGGGGGACCTCACCCAAATGTATAGCCCCCGTTGGAAAATATAAATGGACTGTTTTGAAAATGTGCAAAAATAAAAACCTCTTAAAGTGAATCATATTTTTATTTGGCGTACCACCGACGGCATTGCGTGTACCCCTGGGGTCTATTCTCTCCTCTCTTTCAGAGCTACAGTTGACACAGTGGTGCTGGGAGGTCACGACCTGAGGTTCATGGCTGCCCAGACCATCCCGGTGGACGAGGTGTTCAGCCACCCCCACGACGGAACCTTCCCTCCGACCTTTGACCTCACACTCATCAAGCTCAGTGTTCCAGCTCGAATTGGTATCAAATACTCTTCCAGAATGGGTTACTTTAGCTCACTGATCTGATTGTATTGCTTGAATGGTTTATCTGGGTTTACAGGACCGTTAACTTGGCTTGCGGGCCTAAAGCATGTGACATATCTAGGATGCCTATTCTGGTGTTTTTTTTCTTCTCTGATATGTCCCTAGATGACACTGTCTCCAGTTTGCCTCCCACATGAGGATGTGAAGCTGGATGACAGCTGGTCCTGTGTTACAACAGGCTGGGGATCCAGCAACTCGGCACGTATGTACAGCAACACATTTCTACACTCCTGACCATAAGTTCTCGTGTACTGTTGTTGGACGGTTTACCACTGAGGAACTGGAGGGACTCCTCCTCCCCCTGGATCCACGGTGTTTCATCGGTCTTGCTCTTACACATGATCATAAATAGGCAGCATCCTTCTCTATATAATGTGCTCTCTTGTCTCCCCCTAGCGAAGGTTAGCAGAACCACCCTGCACCAGGCCAGGCTGGGTCTGGTCAACAGGACCGCTTGTAGAGAGAGCTGGGGAGAGGATCTCATCACGGACACTCAGCTGTGTACAGACCCAGCCGGCTCCGTCTCCTGCATGGTATGTACAGTGGGGCGGTTAACTCTATGGTGTACTCATGAAGACCTGGGTGACGATTTGGAGCAATAAATGGTTTTGAACTAACGGTACTGATGTGAATGAGTGGTCTTCAGAAAAATGAGGAATGATTCTAAGTTATGTTGAATACCCGACTGGACTAGTGCACACGAACGTTCACGACATTGTTTTAACATTAGTGTAATGTAGCTATAACAATGTATCATTTTCTTTCTTCCCTATCTATAGGGGGACTCTGGTGCTCCACTCCTCTGCCAGAAAATAAATGGGGTCTTCTTCCTCTTTGGTGTTGTGACATGGGGCAGCCCGAGCTGTGACATCAGCACACCAGCAGTATTCTCCCGACTATCAGCTTATCATTCCTGGATCACAAACATAACCACTGACATCTGACTTTGTTTCACATAACGGAATAAAAAATGACTTTTTTAATCCAGTGTTCATTTTCAGACTTGTGTAAGGCAAAGGCACACAATGACACAGTGTATGGTGCAATCACAATTAGATGTTCCAATAGGTTTGAGAAGAACGTGACGCACACACAAAGCTGACTGTTGTCTCACACTGTATTTCTGTCTTCATAGGGTTTGTCAAAGAGATGTTTACTTTCCTTTTGTAAACTATGATTGAAGTAAATTGCACATGATTTTGTACATTCAATTATAACGTAGGAACATGTTTTAAGGAGGTAGGGATGTACACTGAGTGCACAAAACATTTTGAACACTTTCTCATTCCATGATAGACTGACCAGGTGAATCCAGGTGCAAGATATGATCCCTTAAGGCACTTAAATCCACCAATCAGTGTAGATAAATGGGAGGAGACAGGTTCACGTATGATTTTTGAAAGCCTTGGGATATGGATTGTGTGTGTGAGCCATTCAGAGGGTAAATGGGCAAGACAAAATATTTAAGTGCCTTTGAACAGGTTATGGTAGTAGGTGCTGGATGCACCAGTTTGTGTCAATTGCAACACTACTGAGTTTTTCACATGCAACAGTTTCCTGTGTGTATCAAGAATGGTCCACCACCCAAAGGACATCCAGCCAACTTAACACAACTGTGGGAAGCATTGGAGTCAACATGGGCCAGCATCCCTGTGGAACGCTTTCGCCACCTTGTAGCGTCCATGCACTACCAGTGCCACTGCTGATGTTTCATTCAAACAGGAGCTGCACAGCTTAAAATGTCAGGAGCCTTGGGTTGACCTGGAATTACCCGTCCTCCCTGTCTAGACAGCCAGCTACCACGACACAACCCATGGGGAATGTCAGATTTACCCGCTTTATTTGAATGAAGATAACATTTTTGTAGGCAACAGTAACTAAAGACTGATACAAAGATCATTATTTTTGTGTAGGCTTTGTTTTTTTAATTGAAGTTTCATTCATAGTTATGTAGAGAACTCTAGTGCCCAAAAGCCTGTTTGGGAATTGGAAGTGCTGTTGAGGACTTTCCCCATTTTGAAGTAGTGGGACTGAGTGAGACTTGCTATGGGTTAAGGAAGAATCACATTCCATTCAGGTCATCAGGGAATCAGCCAATGAATTATACTCTGAAAACATTCCATAACTGCAAGTGGCAGCAAATTGGATTTTAGAAACACTTAAAATAAGGGCTGTGTTTCATGTAGGCTTACCCTGGCGTGACATTTTGATAACCGTGTAAATCTCTTTAGGACGAGGTGACTTTTCAGTGTTTCCAAAATTCCCTATGGGAAAAATGAATGGTGGAAAAACAATTGGAACCATTTCCCTCTTTGACCACTAGATTTTATGGGTATTATGACACCTCCACTGTGGAGCTCTCTATTGTGGCCAAAGCAAGTGAGAAACCACACCGGGCTGAGAAGCTGTCCACATTTGTTGAATTAGGATAGATAAACGATTATTTAATATAGCTAAGTTAATAGATTTCAACAAAGATAAACGAAACGGAGGGGAAATCCGGTGGAGGTGGTTGAGGAACACTGGGCTGTGACTGGAGCAGAGATGGATGGAAAGGTAGGGAGGTTAGGAGTTGAGGAGGACGGGATGGAGTGTAGTGGTGGAGTGTAAAAAGGTGGATTCCAGCCAGGAATTATGTATTGGTTCATTTGCATTATTGTGTTAATCCTTCAATGGAACGCCAGAAGTTTGATAGCTAATGGACAAGAGTTCAAACTGTTTATTGAAGAGTTACCAGCTTAACCTGATGTGATATGTCTCCAGGAGACATGGCTAAAACCTACTCTAGATTTTGTATTACAAGGTTATGTTGCAGTCCATAGAGATAGGATGGCAGGTGGAGGGTGTTTTACCTTTATAAAGCAAGGGAACCCATATAGGTGTGTGGGAGAGGGAGTGGAACAGTAGTATGTAGTGGTATCGTTGTGGTTGGGAGGGGGGGAATATGGTAATAGTGAACTTTCACAACCTGTGTAAGAGATTGGAGTTGCTGGCCCTTGGGAATGTAGAAGGTCAAGATAGGAGATGGGTAATGTGGTGTGGGGATTTTAATGCTCATAGTATGCTCTGGGGAGGGTTACGGACTGATGTGAACTGACAAGTGGTGGAGGAAATACTGGATGAGAAAGGGCTTGTGAGTCTTAATGACGGCCGGGGAACCAGGATTGACTCAGTAACTGGAAATGAATCTGCTCTGGATCTTACTTTGATCTCAAGTTGAATGGCAGGCAGATGTCGTTGGGAGGCTTTGGAGGAATCTACAGTGGGTGGTGATCACTATCCTATCATGTGTACTGTAGGCTTGAGGGAGGAAGAATCAGTAGGAAATTGATATTTGGTAAAGCAGAGTGGGGTCAGTTTCAGGAGTTGAGTGAACTTGTCTCAGGTTGATCTTAATACAGGTATAGAAACAGTCAATGATGGATTAAGAGGTGCAATAGTAGGGGCTGTAAGGCAGGTGATTCCTATGGGTACAGGGGGGAGAAAGAGTAACGCAGTCCCCTGGTGGAGTGAAGAGTGTAGAGAAGCAGTGAAGGGTAGGAACAGCGCTTTCAGAATGTTGAAAAGGTCCCATAATTACCAGCACCTGATTCAGTATTAACAAGCACAAGCAGTAGTAAGGAGGATCATTAGGACAGCTAAGAGGGAGTATTGGTGCCGGTTCTGTGGAAACATAAGCAGGACCACTCGTGCGGGAGAGGTAT
The DNA here is from genome assembly GCF_965601325.2 of Salmo salar. Classification (NCBI taxonomy): domain Eukaryota; kingdom Metazoa; phylum Chordata; class Actinopteri; order Salmoniformes; family Salmonidae; genus Salmo; species Salmo salar. The sequence continues at coordinate 46,335,536 of NC_138297.1, forward strand.
GGGGGATGGTTAAGAGGATGAGTGGGGACAGAAGAGATTGGCATCTCCCTGTGCTGAAAAGTGGGGAGATTATGGAGAAGGCAGAGATGCTAACCCAGGCATTTGTGAATGATGCACAGCTCAAACAATCTGACAGAAGAGAGGCAGCGTGGGAAATAGAGGGTCAGAGGAGAACATTCGGGGGTCCTGGATCAGAGAGAGATGGTGGGGGATACATTGAATGGCCCTTTTACTTTGGCTGAGATGAAGAGAGCATTAGCTAAAGCTGGGGTAACATCTCCTGGGAAGGATGAGATGTGTTACATCATGATGGCTCATCTCAGTGACACTGCAATGGGGAAAGTATTGGGCCTTTACAAGAAGGTGTGGCAGGAACGGAAACTGCTGCCAGGAAGTTGGAAAGAGGCGGTAGTGGTGCCAATAAGTAAACCTGGGAAAGACCCTACTAGTCCTTCAAGCTATAGGCCGATAGCGTTGACATCTCACATATGTAAACTTATTGAAAGGATGATAACGGAAAGGCTGACTTACTTTCTGGAGAGTAGAGGACTAATGTCACCCTATCAAAGTGGGTTCAGGAAAGGCAAATAAGAAGGTGGTGGTAGCCGTTTTCTTTGATGTAGAGAAGGCTTATGATATGATGTTGAAGAAAGGCCTATATATCAAGCTGGATAATATGGAGGTCGGAGGAAGGGTTTTTAACTGGACGAAGGATTTTATTTTTGGGCGATCAATACAAGTGAGGGTGGGGAGCTCTATGTCAGAAAGCTATGAGGTGGATAACGGTACCCCCCAGGGAAGCATCATTAGTCCTTTGTTGTACAGCCGGAAGAGTTCAAGAAGCGATTTGTGAAGTAGAGCAGTGGTCCCTCAGGTTTTCAGTTGAGAAAACACAGACTGTGTTTTTTTCTAGAAAGAAGGTTGGGGAGGAAATATACTTGAAGCCGTATGGAAGGAATCTGGAGAGGGTGGGAGGGGTTTAGGTTCCTGGGGTCTGGTTTGACACTCGCATGACATGGGCGGAGCATATTATCAGAGTAGTTGTCAAAGGAAAACACCAGTCTCAACATCAACAGTGAAGAGGCAACTCTGGGATGCTGGCCTTCTAGGCAGAGTTCCTCTGTGTTCTTTTGCCCATCTTAATCTTTTCTTTTTATTGGCCAGTCTGAGATATGGCTTTTTCTTTGCAACTCTGCCTAGAAGGCCAGCATCCCTTTGAGTCGCCTCTTCATTGTTGACGTTGACACTGGTGTTTTGCGGTTGCTATTTAATGAAGCTGCCAGTTGAGGACTTGTGAGGCGTCTGTTTCTCAAACTAGACACTCTAATGTACTTGTCCTCTTGCTCAGTTGTGCACCTGGGCCTCCCACTCCTCTTTCTATATGCTCCGCCCATGTCATTCGAGTGTCAAACTAGACCCCAGAAACCTAAACCCCTCCCACCCTCTCCAGATTCCTTCCATACAGCTTCAAGTATATTTCCTCCCCAACCTTCTTTCTAGAAAAAAACACAGTCTGTGTTTTCTCAACTGAAAACCTGAAGCCCCACCTGAGGGACCACTGCTCTACTTCACTAATCGCTTCTTGAACTCTTCTGGCTGTACAAAAAAGGACTAATGACACTTCCCTGGCCGAGACAGAAGGGAGGAAAGTGGTCACAAGGCTGAGACTGGGACACACAAGGCTAAATAGTACATTGAAAGTGCTGGCGAAACATCCGACTTGGAGGTGTGATCATTGTCAGCAGGAGACAGAGACAGTGGAACATGTTCTATTTCAGTGCTAGAAATATGTGAGAGAAAGGCAGCGAATGTTATTAGATTTGAGGAGTAATGGGGTTGAAGAGCCAGAAAGAGCTGGGGAAATGTTCAGGGGATGTAGTATTTAATGATGTATTTCCTTTCCATAGGAAAACGAGATTATTGGGTAGGATTTAGAGACCATCGCTATCTCTGGTCCACACTCCAGTCCAGTTGGTGGCGGTAATGCAGTTTAAAGTTGGTTGCCAACCGCGATATAAATTCCACAGAAGAAGAAGAAGAAGAAGAAGAAGAAGAAGAAGACGAAGAACCACGCCTTCTGCACCATCCACTTAATTTTTTTTTTTTACCGTACTGGATGAGTTGCACAGCAGCCGTTATTTATTCGTGCTGTGTTGAAAGACGTAGAAAATCTTTTTATATTTATATTTAGCAGGAACGCCAAGCCGTAAACATGGGGGAAACCAGACTACCGCGTCATATGTTTTTATGGAGTATGGCAATTATTTACATGTTTGCTTTTGCATCTCTCTATGTTCAGATACCAGGTAAAACAACATTTCTCTATTTAACATCTATTTATTAATTGTAATCGAAGGAACCTTATTATTGGTTGACTGTTGGTGTTCAGCTCTGCGTTGTTGAGTCGGGTGGTTCCCACTTTTTCCAAATGTTTCGCTTGCTTCCTCAATGTCCAACTGTTGTGATTTGTGATGATGAACTGGTTAATGTAGTTGCTGAGGATGAAATGACTACTTTCTGAACTAGCCTGTGTTGTTGGACTGATCGGGCGACCTAATGACAACTTCCACGTACTAAGCTATTTCGTTAGGTTCATTGCCTTTGCTACAGTGTTACAACTCATGCACCATCACTATAGCCTAGGCCTAGAAAAGGAGATTGTCTTTTGAGTGTATATTCACTAGACTATTCAGTTTGATACTTTACGTACACAGATCTACATTGATGTGTTCGTATTTATTTATAAACATTAACTAGTTGTATAGGTGAATGACTTGTTATAGAATGGCCCTACGCGTAGTAAGGGGAACCAAACATTAATGTAGGGTGGTCTTAGCCTCGTACGAACCATCCTGATCTCGCGTGTTAACAAGTTCGTATGTAGGTTGGCAGCGATAGAAGTGATGTGGCCTTAAATGCTATGGCCACGTCCTGACTTCACTGGCCCGTTTAGATATTTGCTTGGGGCAAGTGGATGTTTTCTTTACACGGTCGTTGTCGGTGCCTTTTTTATGGCTGTGTCTGTCTGTTTGAGGGTTAGGATTTCCCCCAGAATGTGCACACTGAAGCTTTCTGCAAGCGCTGAGTGCGTTGGGAATAACCCGTCATCAGTCCAGTACTCGAGCTTGGCTCAGATCCCTAACAGTATACAATAGATCTGACTTGTAGTATCATTTTCACTTTTTCCCAGTCTAAATACGAACTTGTTGTCATGTTGATTTGCCATCACTGTCATTACACCACTTTACTTTATCATGCAGCCATTTTATTATGCAAATTGTATGTGAAATGTACCAAGGTAAAATTAGTTTTATAATGAATCTTGGGTTGCTATTCCGTTTTGTCTCAATAGCTATTGAACCAAACGTTCTATTATTATGAAAAGTATACATTCTGAATCGGGGGAGGATTGACAAAAATCCACTGCTTATTCTTATTAAGGACATTTTGATTTTCTTAATTTTCTTTTCTTTCTTTAAATATTCAATAGCTTTTACGCAAAGCACGCTACGACTATGAAAATGATTTATTCATAATCAGGGGAGGATGGATAAAAATGTATTTTTTTTCATATAAACTTTTGGTTTTTACGTTTAGTCTTAAATATCTCTTTCTGTTAAATAGCAGGTTGTTGGGGTGGGAGGAGGGTGATTAATGGACGGCCCCATTCACTCAGGCTGCTACACGTAGTGGTTAGGTCCACCTGCTGATCAACTCAGCATTTAGAACCTGTGTGTGTGTGTGTTTGTTAATGACATTTATCCTTGGAATCCTTCACAGCTCGCCATCTATTCGGTGCGGTATTGTCGTCAGCTGTTCCTGTGTGGAACATTCCGTGGATTTCACCACTGTTGTAAAGAAAGGTGCAAACGCTACACCTTGTATTCCAAAACGCCTGGATTTCAGACTAGACGCCGCCAAATTCTAATCATCACATACTCCCGCTGATGTTGGTTTCAGGCGTTTTGGAATACAAGGTCTGTTTGTTCTTTTCTTTACACAAACAAACATGGATTTTTGTCCATTCTCCCCCGATTTAAGCAATAAGGCCCGAGAAGGTGTGGTATATGGCCAGTATACCACGGCTAAGAGCTGTTCTTAAGCACGACGCAATGCAGAGTGCCTTGATACAGCCATTTGCGGTGGTATATTGACCATATACCACAAACCCCCGAGGTGCCTTATTGCTATTATAAACTGGTTACCAATGTAATTAGAATAGTAAAAAGAATGACATACCAGTCGTATACGATCCGATATACCATGGCTTTTTAGCCAATCAGCATTTGGGGCTCAAACCGCCGAGATTATAATATAGAATTGATCATTTTCATAGTCATGGAACGCTTTGTGTAAGAGCTATTGAAGACTGAAATCTTATTAGAAAATATTCAAGTGTGGATTTTTCTCCATCCACCCCTGGTTTAGATCGTGTTATCTTCATAGTCATGGCATGCTTGGCTCAATAGCTATTGATGAGAGAACCACATATCCAAAACACATTTTACCAAGTGCAAAATATGTGTATGTCCATTACTTGCAATCCACTCCATAGTCACTTTACAGACTGGCAGCAGGTGGCCTAACTGAAATAACACATCTCATTTGACCAGTGCTGGCAAGATGAGATGCATTGAACATGACTGAGTCATCATTGCACAATTTAGTGTTCTGTGTTTTACTTTATTTCTCTGCTTCTAATCCCAAATGTGAGCATACTTTCAGTTGGTCCACTCTGTGTGCCAGGTATGTTGTAGTGCCACTTCTGGTCTCTCAGCTTCACCTGTCGTCTCAAGTGTACACTAAATGCACTACATTCCAATTAACTGTACTAAGACTAGCTGTATGCTTTGTTTTTTTATTAAAAAGTTACACCATGCATAATGCTACATTCCAATCAGTTGATCACAATATTGGCTCAACCCGTAAGCAATGTTATGGTAATGTAATAATTCATTAATATGCTGGAATACCTTTTAATGAGATGTTCGAACTTCTAAACTCCACCTTTCTTTCACATGTTCCATTTGACTGAATAAGCAGACAGCACAGATAAAACAACTGTCTTGTTTTCACATACATGACCATTGACCTATTTAGCAGGGTACCATAAACCCACTTACTTTAACTATGTGAACATGACCTCTATTCACTAACCCCATTCTCAATAAACACAACCTCCCTCCCTCTCTGTTTTGTTTATCCATCCCTGCTCTTTGTCTCTGTGGCCAGGTCTCTATGGCAATGAGGGGGTCCTGCCTGTGCGCCTGGTGGAGCCCCGTGTGGACGGCTCCAGGCCAGTATTGGAGCAGATACATGCCCACCCCTCCCTGCTGTGGCTGGGGCCCCGGCTGGGTCTGGACCTGGACGCCCAGCAGGCAATGGAGCTGCTCTGCCTGGCGGGGGCGCTCTTAGCCCTGGGAGCAGCCCTGCTGGAGCCCCTCCGAGACAGCCTGGTGTTCTTCTGCCTCTGGGTCCTCTACCTCTCCCTCTGTCAGGTCGGTGGGTGGGGATGGTTGTCTGTCTGTCTGCCATTGGTTTGGTTAGATACTGTACTGTAAATAAATGGTACAGTAAATTAATCAACATCTTTTACTCTTGACAGGTGGGTCAAGACTTTCTGCGTTTTCAGTGGTAAGTGATCTGTTCTGAATTCTCATATGGGCCGAATTGATAGGCTGCAAAGCTCAGACTTTGAAACGGACAGTGTTTTGTTTACTGAAGTGTTATTGCTGAACACAATGTCTACTGGGTCTTTGTGACGTCATATTGTTATCAGCCATGGGTTTTACTGCAAGAGCATCAGTGTCAGACAAGAAACTGCTATTGGAACCATTTGCCAGTCAAATTCACTATCCACTCTTCATAATTCTGTGTTGATTACATATTACAAGCTACCGTACAGTGCACCCGTTGTCTCTTGTGACTAGAACGCTTGTTGAGACTTTGTCCGTCTTAGACATCATGCATATTTTAGAAAGGTAAGCAGACTTTGCATTGAAGGACATCTATCACACATGTAATATGGTTTTGGAGTTATTGACTTTTAGATAAGCTTGGAGATGTGCTAGAATTGCAACACATTTACTGATATCTGGTTGTAGCAAAGCAAGATGGCGTAAGGCCAGGGCCGGGCTGCCCATTAGGCATGATCAGGCAGCTGCCTAGGGCAGTAGATTGACAAGGGCTAAACTGATCAAGGCATAACTTAAACAACACATTAAACCTCACATAATTCTGCCCAAAAACAATGACAATATCTTTCAACCAGTGGCATATGGGATTTTTAGGTGAGCTCTGATGCCACCTTGTGATAAGCAGCGCCCACTTTGTCAAAGGCAGGGGTGGAAAAATATTTTGCTGGTCCATTCCCAGCATGCCTCTCCAGGGTGCTGTTGGAGAGATGCATCCACCAACGTTCTGTCTATGAAAAAAATCATCTAACAAGAAAAATCACGTAGCAGGTCTAGCCTATGGTAGAAAGAATATGTATGAAAATGTAATGAGGCAGACACATTTTACATCATGCACGTTTCGTCCAATCAAATAGCTTAACGGAAATGGTGCCCAGTCAAATAAAAAAATGCGCTGACATGTTAGCGAACACCATATCCTAAAAAAATGTATTTGTCACAGGAATCAGGACAAACAAAGACCTAAAAAGTACGTATTTTTCCCACCTCTGATAAAGACGTATTTTAGATGTCTTTTCAACGTCATTTTGCTTACAGGGACTATTCTAGTTCTGCGGGGGTAAAGGGTGGGCGGCATTTGTTTTTGTCTCGCCTCGGGCATCAGAACGGCCAGGACTGGGCCTGTGTAAGGCATTGGTTTCCACAGCAATTGCATGGAGTGGTAAATGGATAATAAACAGTGGCCTGGTTGTGTTTTTATAAGTAGTAGTAATGACAATGGGTGTGTCTGAACTGTTTCTAGTTAGCTGGCTATCCCCTAACGCACACCATTTGGTTCTGCATGAAGAGAGTGCCAACCTACAACCAGTTTTAAGATGCACAGCTACCAGTATGTTTTGCCATCTCAGTGCCTCTGGCTCTAATTGGCATTGCTTCTACTAGGCTAACTGATTTCCTGAAAGGCAGTGGTGTCATTGGATTTGAAGCTCGCTGAATATTTACTGTATGCCACTGTTTTGAGCAGGAATTTCATGTAACCTTCTAGTGCAGGAATTTCAAGTGAAATGTAATCTATTGATTGTATTTACTGATTTAATGTTTCAACTTTGTAATTTCTTTGAGACCTGAGATTTTGGGTTGTTGGAGGGATTTCAGTGCCCTATACATTTATAGTTATGATGTGAGGAGGAGTTGGGATTTTTTTTTTCAAAGAGGGCGGTATTTGACTATTAATGTCTCATTTGATTCCCTCCCGTAGGGACAGTCTGCTGTTGGAGGCAGGCTTCCTGACCGTGCTTGTCGCGCCGCTCAACCTCCTGCGGTGGCGCTCGGCATTCCGTCAGCATGACGCTGTGACCTTCTGGCTGGTGCGCTGGCTCCTGTTCCGCCTCACCTTTGGCTCCGGTGTCGCCAAGCTGGCCAGCCACTGCCCCAGCTGGTGGGGGCTCACTGGTGAGACAGGGGAACCTGTCCCCTTGTTTAATCTACACACAATGCCCCATAATGACAAAACTGTACTGTTTAATGTATACTGAACAAAAATATAAACGCAACAATTTCAATGATTTTTACGGAGTTAGTTTATATGAGGAAATCAGTCGATTTAAGGTCTCACACAATCCTGCAGGTGAAGAAGCCGGATGTGGAGGTCCTGGGCTGGCGTGGTTACACGTGGTCTGCGGTTCTGAGGCCGGATGGAGTACTGACAAATTCTCTAAAATGACATTATGGCTTATGGTAGAGAAATTAACATTAAATTCTCTGGCAACGGCTCTGGTGGACATTTTTTTTTGTGGTCGTTTCTTGTCCCCAGCACAAGGTGCACCTGTGTAATCATACTGTTTAATCAGCTTCTTGATGTGCCACCTGTCAGGTGGATGGATTATCTTGGCAAAGGAGAAATGCTCACTAACAGGGATGTAAACACATTTGTGCACAAAATTTGGTAGAAAAGCATTTTGTGCCTATGGGATCTTTTTATTTCAGCTCAAGAAACATGGGACCCACTTTACATCGCGTTTATATTTTTGTTTAGTATATCTTCGGGACTGCAACTAAACGGGAGTCTGTTGGGACATTGGGCTGAAATTGAGACTCCTGATCCCAATGTCAGGCCAGTGTCCCAACAACTTCTGGACCGCAACTAATTGGGAGTCTTATGTTCAATGGTACGAGTAATGTAATGTGAAGACTGGTTGAGTAATGAATACATTACTCATGCTGGTAGATTTATTAATAATGACAATGAGGAAGGAATGCATGTGCTTGGCTATGATTGTAAAGTGTGCATCATGTAAGGGGTATGTACCTCACCCAGCGGCAGAATTCTCATTAACTTCCATGATGATGATGCCTGGAGCCTCACTACACATCAGTCGCAGTTCAGGAAAAGTATCAGAGATTTAAAAACGTGATCTCAAAAAAAGTGTGAGGTGCAGTGTTATGGCTCAATCTTTACTCATCTGTGTCTCGTATCCTCCCTCCCCTCTGTCACCCCATCAAACCCTTCCCTCTTCCCAGCGGTGAACCACATGTTTGAGGCCCAGGGCATCCCCCTGCCCTGGTCCTGGTTCATCCAGCAGCTGCCAGACTGGTACCTGAAGCTGGGGACTGTCGGTCTTTTGGTGACAGAGATCGCTGTGCCCCCCCTCTACTTTGCCCCCATCCGCAGCCTCCGATTGGCAGCCTTCTACATTCAGGTGTGTGGTTACACCAGCAGCTGCTAAACATGAGCATGTCAAATGTCTAAGAAAGCATTGAACACACTGATCTATAGGCTTCCAGTTTGTTTTCAAAGTTTCCACCTTCCGCCTAAATCGCTATCATGAGTTGAGGTCTGGCTGAGAGGAGAGGTTCAGAAAGACACCTACCTACAGTATAATGTATCTAGTCTGTTATCATCCAGGGAATCGCCAGACTCCGATGCTGCTATAAGGCTCTAGACTGTGTGTGTGTGTGTCATTTGTGTGACATTTGTATGCTTGATGGTGAATGAATGACACCTAACTATACACATGTCTAAGGGGATTTTGAATGTTACAGGATTGTTACCCCACACATGTCATTTGCATGAGGCCTTTATCTAACTACACCTACCTACTTCTCTCTGTAACTGATAACCAGGCAGTGTACCAGGTGAAGTTAATGTTCTTGGGGAACAATGGCTTCCTCCCCCTCCTCTCCCTGGCTCTGACTTTCTCCCTGTTGGACGACGACCATATCAGCTACTGGCTGGGCCACGGCAAGAAGAAGAGCGCCAAGAGTATGACCTCACTTCTCTTCTTATGCAACCTTCAACTCTCACATCTCACTATGTAACACCAGAGTAGACGTTCAGGCCAGCTTTCTCCCTAATACAGCATGATCCACACCCAGTATGGTGTTTAAGCTGGTGGAAGGTACTATAAAACACAAAGGCTGTTACAGTAATGATCAGCTTCCTTTTCCTATTCTGCCTCTCCAGTTGGCCAACATTGACATTCCGATGGGTGTCCTTGAGTCTTGATGGCAGGGAGAGGAAAAAGGGGTGGTTCATTGTTTTATTCTCGGGCAGAGTGGTCTGATCTGGCAGGATGTCAGGTGTTATCCTGTTTAAGTACTTCTGTGATGTATTTTTGTTTAACTACAGTTAACATTCCTAATGTCCTAATGGGTAACCCCTTAGCGTAACTTACAAAATACATTTTTAGTAGCTGGACAAAAACAAATGATGGGCTCTGTTTGTGATACTAAGAGTACCTAATCTAATGATTTTTTTGGGGGTTTTGCAGCCTGGCCCCAAACCATAATGTCATTGGTGTTGCTGGCTGTATTTGCTGTCATCATCTATGGAACTAAAGTGCTCTTCACACTGGAGATTGACTGGGAGGCCAAGACTATTACCTCTGAAACCGGTAGGTTAACAGTGCATTCGGTATTCAGACCCCTTGACTTTTTCCACATTTTGTTACGTTACAGCCTTATTCTAAAATTGATTGAGCAACTTTTAAAATTTTTATCGACACACAATAATGACAAAGCAAAAACAGGTTTTAAGATTTTTTTTGTCATGGTTTGAAAGTTCTTTAGTGGCCTTTTGGCAAACTCCAAGCGGGCTGTCATGTGTCTTTTACTGAGGAGTGGTTTCCGTCTGGCCTCACCATAAAGGCCTGGTTGGAGTGCTGCGGACATGGTTGTCCTTCTGGAAGGTTCTCCCTTCTCCACAGATGAACTATGGAGCTCTGTCAGATTGACCATCTGGTTCTTGGTCTCATCCCTGACCAAGGCCTTTCTCCCCCGATTGCTCAGTTTGGCCGGGCGGCCAGCTCTAGGAAGAGTCTTGGGGGTTCCAAAGTTCTTCCATTTAAGAATGATAGAGGCCACCGTGTTCTTGGGGACCTTCAATGGTGGACCTTTTGCTCTGATATGCACTGTCAACTGTGGGACCTTATATAGACAGGTGTGTGTACCTTTCCAGATCATTTGAATTTACCACAGGTGGACTCCAATAAAGTTGTAGAAACATCTCAAGGATGATCAATGGAAACAGGATGCACCTGAGCTCAATTTCGAGTCTCATAGCAAAGGGTCTGAATACTTACCTAAATAAGGTATTTCTGTTTTTTACCTTTAATACGTCTGCAAAAAAATTCTAAACATGTTTTGCTTTGTCGTTATGGGGTATTGTGTGTAGATTGCTGAGGAGTTTTTATTTAACCTCTCTTGGGTAGGGGGCAGTATTTTCACATCCGGATGAAAAGCGTGCCCAAAGTAAACTGCCTGTTACTCAGGCCCAGAAGCTAGGAAGCTATTTTCAAAGGCTGTCACTTTTATGATAAGGCAAAGTCCTCCCAGATTGCAGTTCCTAGGGCTTCCACTAGATGTCAACAGTCTTTAGAAAGAGTTTCAGGCTGGTTTTTGGAAAAATGAGCCTGAATTTGTAGTTTTTCTAGGTGGCCCCCATTTTGGCTGTAGTGTTTCTAAGCGCGTGAATGAGAGCGCGTTCTTTGGTATTTTTCTCCGGTAAAGACAATAATGATTCTCCGTTTATTTACGTATTAGGGTACCTAAGGTTTGATTTTAAAACGTTGTTTGACTTGTTTGGAAAAGTTTATTAGTAACGTTTGGGATTCATTTTGGATGCATTTTGATGGAGGGAAACTGGGTGGATTATTGACTAAAGCGCGCCAGCTAAACTGAGTATTTATGGATATAAAGAAGGACATTATCAAACAAAAGGACCATTTGTGATGTAACTGGATGTAACTTTTGGAGTGCCAACAGAAGAAGAGCTAAGGTGTTTTTTATATCGCTATTTCTGACTTTCGTGTCACACCTGCCTGGTTGAAATATGTTTTTCATGGTTTTGTATGTGAGGCGCTGTCCTCAGATAATCACGTGGTGTGCTTTCGCCGTAAAGCCTTTTTGAAATCTGACACAGCGGCTGGATTAACAAGAATTTATTCTTTATTTTCATGTATTACACTTGTGATTTTATGAAAGTTAAATATTGATAATTCTGTAGTTTGAATTTAGCGCTCTGCAATTTCACCGGATGTTGGCCAGGTGGGATGCTACCGTCCCACCTGCCCATAAGAAGTTAATTTATTTAATCAATTTTAGAATAAGGCTGCAATGTAACAAAATAAGGAAAAAGTCAAGGGGTCTGAAGACTTTCCGAAGGCACTGTAATACTGTATACCTAGTGACTCGGTAGGTTAACATCTATATATTACTGTATACCTAGTGACTCGGTAGTGTTGCTTTATTTTATTTCCTGTAGGATGTCAATCATTGACAGTACATTATGTTAATGGTTAAGTGATTTTGTTTCATGCATTTGTCCTGTTTTGTAGCCTTCACCCAGCAGCAGTTTGGCAATTGGTTGAAGCTTGTGACAGGACCCACTATCTGGGTAGGAGTTCTCTCTCTCACCTGGGAGGTGGTGGCAGCCATGCTGGGGTGAGTAGAACTATATCATAGTAAAAACAGTATCTGTAATACAGTTTGTGATTCAAAGATGGTAATTCTTAGGGCCAGGAGTTTTTCAATAGCGAAATACAGTTGAAGTCGGAAGTTTACATACACTTAAGTTGGAGTCATTAAAACTCGTTTTTCAACCACTCCACACATTTCTTGTTAACAAACTATAGTTTTGGCAAGTCGGTTAGGACATCTAGTTTGTGTATGACACAAGTAATTTTTCCAACAATTGTTTACAGACAGATTATTTCACTTATAATTCACTGTATCACAATTCCAGTGGGTCAGAAGTTTACATACACTAAGTTGACTGTGCCTTTTTAAACAGCTTGGAAAATTCCAGAAAATTATGTCATGGCTTTAGAAGCTTCTGATAGGCTAATTGACATAATTTGAGTCAATTGGAGGTGTACCTGTGGATGTATTTCAAGGCCTACCTTCAAACTCAGTGCCTCTTTGCTTGACATCATGGGAAAATCAAAACAAATCAGCCAACTGAGTCAATTTCCAAACTCCTGAAGGTACCATGTTCATCTGTACAAACAATAGTACGCAAGTATAAACACCATGGGACCACGTAGCTGTCATACCGCTCAGGAAGGAGACGCGTTCTGTCTCCTAGAGATGAACGTTCTTTGGTGCGATAAGTGCAAATCAATCCCAGAACAACAGCAAAGGAGTTGTGAAGGTGCTGGAGGAAATGGGTACAAAAGTATCTATATCCACAGTAAAACGAGTCCTATATCGACATAACCTGAAAGTCCGCTCAGCAAGGAAGAAGCCACTGCTGCAAAACTGCCATAAAAAAGCCAGACTACGGTTTGCAACTGCACATGGGAACAAAGATTGTACTTTTTGGAGAAATGTCCTCTGGTCTGATGAAACAAAAATGGAACTGTTTGGCCATAATGACCATCGTTATGTTTGGAGGAGAAAGGGGGAGGCTTGCAAGCCGGAGAACACCATCCCAACCGTGAAGCGCGGGGGTGGCAGCATCATGTTGTGGGGGTGCTTTGCTGCAGGAGGGAATGGTGCACTTCACAAAATAGATGGCATCATGAGGCAGGAAATGATGTGGATATATTGAAGCAACATCTCAAGACATCAGTCAGGAAGTTAAAGCTTGGTCGCAAATGGACAATCACCCCAAGCATACTTCCAAAGTTGTGGCAAAATGGCTTAAGGACAACAAAGTCAAGGTATTGGAGTGGCCATCACAAAGCCCTGACCTCAATCCCATAGAACATTTGTGGGCAGAACTGAAAAAGCATGTGCGAGCAAGGAGGCCTACAAACCTGACTCAGTTACACCAGCTCTGTCTGGAGGAATGGGCCGAAATCCACCCCTTATTGTGGAAGGCTACCCAAAACATTTGACCCAAGTTAAACAATTTAAAGGCAATGCTACCAAATACTAATTGAGTGTATGTAAACGTCTGACACACTGGGAATGTGATGAAAGAAATCAAAGCTGAAATAAATCATTCTCTCTACTATTATTCTGACATTTCACATTCTTAAAATAAAGTGGTGATCCTAACTGACCTAAGACAGGACATTTTTACTGGGATTAAATGTCAGGAATTGTGAAAAACTGAGTTTAAATGTATTTGGCTAAGGTGTATGTAAACTCCCGACTTCAACTGTAGATCTAGTTCCACTGCATTTGCTGACCCCAGAACAGTGGTCTGCCCCGGTGCAGCGTGTGTCATCCTTGTTTTGTGTTAATCTCCACTGATCTCAGATCTGTGTTTACTCTCCCCAGGTGTGTATGTGTTAGAGGCTGTCTCTGGAAGCTCTGGGGTCTTGTCCAATGGGCTGTCATTGCCTCTGCTGCAGTCGCCGTGTTTGCTATCAGTGTGGTGAGTCACACCTCTCAATCACACAGGGAGCCTTTTTAATTGGTTGTTAACTTAAATATTTTTCTTTCATACTTGCATTCATCTATTGAGTAAAACCCATCTAATTACTTTAAGTCAGTGTTTTGTGTAATGGTGAATAATTTTAATGAAGACAGCGTAAATCTACCTAATTGGTCTGTTGGAGTTACTATTGGTCTAGTAGTTAGCACTGTTTATAAGATTCTCTCTGATTGGTCATGGTGTTGTCCTCGTCCCCAGGTGCCCTACTCGTCCATGGAGCAGGTGTACAGCAGTAAGATTCTCCCGGAGGTGAGACAGGCCTACAGCCTAGTGGAGCGCTATAGACTGGTCAGTGCCTACAGCCTGGACAGCAGGATGACTGGGGTGGACGGGAGGTCAGAGGTCGTCCTAGAGGGCAGCATGGACAAGAATACCTGGACGGTAAGAGAGCAGGGACCAAAAATAATAGTTTTGGCTGAAAAGTTTTCGGTTTAGTTTTTTCTCAGATTTCACAATATTAGACATGGAATGTCCTCAATCACATTATCTTCCTCAACTACTTGACTTTTATAAAGTAAAACAATCTTATATAGTTCTGCAAAAGATGTATCGTGTTTCAATGCACCTTTCCCAATTGGCCATCCTAGGAGATAGAGTTCATGTATAAGCCGGGAAATGTGGGCATGGCCCCTCCAGTGGTGGCCCCCCACCAGCCACGGTTAGACTGGCAGATGAGCCAGGCAGCCCAGGGACTGGCCGAACAGAGCCCCTGGTTCACAAGCCTAGTGCACTGCCTACTGCAGGGCAATAAGGATGGTATGTACTGCACTCTGGGATAATGACTTCTATTTTTCAATTAAAGTATAGAGCACAGACGTCTTTGTTTTAATATGAGGAAAGCGCAGGTTGCATCTGGCGGACTACTTTTATTTTGACTCTTGATGGATGTTTTTAGCCCTGTGGTCTTTTCTAGGATCAGTCTATATAATCTTATTGATTATGATCTTAAAGGAAAAACTGATCCTAGATCAGCACTCCTACTCTGAGACGCTTTATGAATACGGGCCCAGAAATTCAGTGGTATGCGCCTGACATGTAAAACGGCTAGTCAGTGTGAGGTGGGCATGATTTACTCACGCGTCGTAGATCATTAACCTTCCAACAAAGGAGAAATATCAGCAACACTCAGATGACCACTTACCAACATGCTGCACTACATTGCTCACACATGACTCTGTATCTCTCCCTGTCTCCCAGTGGTGAGACTGATCCAGACAGACTCAGCCCAATACCCATTCAGCCAGGCCCCCCCTGTCTACCTCCGAGCCAGTCTCTACAAGTACTGGTTCACCCAGACCGCACAGGACGGGTGAGCAGCCTACAACATCCACTACAGCAGTGGGTGTGCTGGGGAGAGAGTGCTAATGGTTAACCCATGAATTCCTTAGATTATTCATTCATAAAATCAGTTACGATATACAAGTGAACTTAAATATTCACTATATTAAGTAATGTTATTCATAGAATGCCCACAAAATGTACAGCATGCTAATCGTCAGAATTCGATAAAGCCACTCGATTCAACCAGACACAAATAAAATGTTCCTATGGTAACGGGTGGTGTATTGGTTGTGTCCCTGTCAGGTCTGGTCCTAAAGAGTGGTGGAGGAGAGGCTATTCAGAGGAGTTCTATCCTGCAGTGCAGCTGGGTGGCCTTACTCTGGAGGGCATGCTCAGCCAGCACGGACTCAAGGTAGCTAAGCCTTTTTGCTCAACTGGGTTACGTTGTAACTTTGTATTGTGCTAATAATATCAGTACTGTGGCTTATGATGATTGCCCCTCAACTCCAGATGTGGTGCTGTATTGGCTATATGGAATTCACGCTCCCCTTTGCTTTTTTGTGTGTGTGTGTGGTGCATACTATTGTGTGCTGTATGGCCAGGTGTACCAAATCTGATTTCTCAGACATGCATACCAACAACACTCACACTCTTACGTGTCTTTGTTGTGTATGTACATGGGCTTACATATTAACTTGTGTGCAGGAGAAGTTCCCGATCCAGCCCAGTCCTGACTCTCCTCTGGCCCAGGCTCTAAGGCAGGTACGGGACCACGTTCAGACTCTACCCGGCCACCTGGTGCTCTGGTCCCTCCTGGCCACTGTCGCCACCATCTGGCTCTTCAAAACCCTGCTC
Source organism: Salmo salar (assembly GCF_965601325.2). Taxonomy (NCBI): domain Eukaryota; kingdom Metazoa; phylum Chordata; class Actinopteri; order Salmoniformes; family Salmonidae; genus Salmo; species Salmo salar. The sequence continues at coordinate 46,351,688 of NC_138297.1, forward strand.
TCTGGGGTCCTGGGGGGCCGAAAGGCTAAACCCACTCCGGCCGAACCCAAGGCCAAGAAGGCTAAGGACCAGCCAGCAGCGAAAAATGCCTCGGCCTCCAGTCTCAAAGCAGAGAGGGAGAACTCTGAGGAGAGTAGACGGGATGCTGACAAGAGCCCTAAGAAGAGGAAGTGATGTGGGACTGCTGCCATGGGACTTCCTGTTACGTTGTTGTTGTTGCCCCTTGTCTCGGGATGGAGGGTGGAGAGAAGGGGTGTTACCTACATGTAAATCTCAGGTGTTTCTACAGTAACTACCAATCCGACCAGCTCTTTCTACAGTAACTACCAATCCGACCAGCTCTTTCTACAGTAACTACCAATCCGACCAGCTCTTTCTACAGTAACTACCAATCCGACCAGCTCTTTCTACAGTAACTACCAATCCGACCAGCTCTTTCTACAGTAACTACCAATCCGACCAGCTCTTTCTACAGTAACTACCAATCCGACCAGCTCTTTCTACAGTAACTACCAATCCGACCAGCTCTTTCTACAGTAACTACCAATCCGACCAGCTCTTTCTACAGTAACTACCAATCCGACCAGCTCTTTGACTCAGAGACCATCACTGTGACCTTGTATTCAGTCAGTTCTCATCTGTCTCTCACACACACACACACACACACACACACACACACACACACACACACACACACACACACACACACACACACACACACACACCCATATATTGTACATACACAAGCAAAAACGTCTATTTTCTCTGTGCCTCCTTCCGTCACCGTATTCTCAGGTCCGCCTATGGATGAGTCTTCAGACATGCCTACGGGTGAGTCCCTCACATTACAGTACAGTGGTGCTTTGTTATGAGCTACTTCTGGGATTTGCCATCTGTTCTTCAGGGAACACTTTATCTGAATTCTGGGAATGCATTCATACATTTTAACGGTTGTTGTCCAACAGTTTTAATCTTGTGCTATATCTTTAATATGATATTCAGGCTGGGTGCAGTTATTGTACCTCAGTGAACCCTTCCATGGACCGCTGAGATCAGTTTGACTGTATCAGACAGACTTTTTTTTTTAAATGTCAAGTTGTCAACAGTGGTTCCATGTAATGATATCAATACCTGGGTCCTCTATCCCGACCACGAGAAACTGAAGAGCGACATCGTCAAGAATACTGTATTCTGAAAGCTTTGTCCTGCGAAATCTGTGGATTGCTGTTCTAACTTCAAAACCCTTTGTCGCATTCTTTTTAACAGCTTAAATGCATAACTGCTCCTGAGAAATCTTTATATTCCACATCTGTGTACATTTCTTGAGACGTGTAGTATTACTTAAGCTTAGTGTATTAGGTTTAAAGCACTGCTGCAAAATGACTGGGCTATAAGGAGAAATTCCAAGCCCTAGGGCGCTATTCAGTCTATCGCTGAAGTGGTACAGATCGTACGGTTTTTAAAATGTAAAGCTACTTTTTACTGGTCAGTGTTTTTAATTTTTGGCTGTATGTTGAAACTGAACAAACTACAGATGGAAAAAGACTGAAACGTACAGTGCTCGTCAGAAACTAGACTTTCTATCTCGTGAAATCTAGTTGAAAAGGTGTGCTTGTCAATACCAGGTAAACTAACAGGTCTGCATGTTATGTTAAAGGTCAACGACAACAAAAAAGGGACGGAGTCTGTGGCTTGGAGCTTCAATCCCCGTTTTTACATTTGTGGGTTCAATTATTTTAGTGATTCGACCTGGGCTGACAGTTCCTATAGGAACAGACACCGTTTTCCGAGACCAATGACCAATATGTGGTGCTCTTTGTTTCTGCATGTATTCATGACAAATGTACAGAGAAGTGTTCAGTGTGAAAGAGCCAGTGGCTCTCTGGTAAGGATCTCACCAATTTAAGTATGGGGTTGTAGGATCAGCTCCTGAGTGTGGCTGTGTTGAGCCTCTGTACTGGTTGGAAGGCTGGTAGATGTCATGGGGGTGACTCCCTGCGGTCCCCTCCTATGAAGAGTAGTAGCAGTTATGGAGAATCTCCTGGGGAAAAGGTGGGCACTTGGTTTTTAAATATATTCTCATTTAAAAACCAAGTGCCCGCTTACGGGAGTTTCTCCATAACCACTGCTCTTTGCTGTCTGTATCGCAGAGGGAACCCCAAGAATTTGCCCCTTCTGCTTATGTTATCACACCCTTTAGCCAATGCCACCTTTTGTGGCAACCACTCCAAGTGGCCTTGACTCACTGACCTGCAGAGTCCTCAGTAGGCAAGCATGCCCCAGAGTTCAAACCTATAAACCCATGCTTATGGGGCGAGATCCTAACGCCAGAGTCCTTCAAGCTTATGCTTTGCTTCCATCATTTCACATTGAGAGTTCGGTTGATATGTATATTTGGCTGTGGTTAAACGTATTCTTGAGTGTGTTGTATGGCTGAATGGAAAGATTTGCTCAAGCTTTGCTTCAAAATGTTTTATCAACAAAGACGGTTGCATCCGGTTATCGCCGTTTCATACTATGAAAGATTTGAAATTGTCAAAAAGGGTTTACCCACAGACTTAAAATACTACTATTGTATATGAATTAACCAACAAAAAAAGAATCGGTACAAGGTTTCTTTCACAATTGTGCCACAGGAAGACTGCTAACATTACTAGACAAGGCACTGAGAATGAGTCCATAGTGAGGTTGTTTTGTGGGAGACTGAGCCCTGTTTGTCCTTCCTAGGGCACTGTCCAACTCTCTCTGAGGAGGATAGTCTTCGGGCTCCACTCAAGCTGTGTCGTGGAAGTTTGGCGCTATTTAAATTGAACGGCAATGTTCCCGCATTCACAGAGAATGCGTTCGTGGTAAATGCTTCATGTCGGCGCAATCGGAAATGACATTTCTATAGTGCTGAACTTCTGTGATACAGAATGAATTGTGCTCTTAATAGTCCCACAGTGCTGCCCTCCACTGGTCAACATGTGTACAACATGTAGCAGCACTCCTCACAGCTTTATCAGAGGGGGAGTGATGACTGTGACGTGTGTGTGTGTCTCTCTCTCTCTCAGCAGTCCTGGAGCAGGTCATACGGGCCACCCTCTACCACCTGGTGTTTGTCCTCCTCCTGTTAAAACACATTCATATGTCATCTGGAGTTATGGTATCACCCCTTGAGCAAAGGTGCTACTTTACTGCGTTTAGTTCAATGGCATTCATGCACATATTTTCTCTACAGGGGTTGATATACAAATTTAAAATAGGGTGGGGTCACTTACTGGAAGCTCAGATGGAACTGGTTCACTTGGGGCAGGGGCAGAGTCATAAATGGGGTTAACTATGCTGGGGTTGCAGATGGCAGGGTTGCAGTCTGGAGGTGTCTCGTCCTCTTCCTGCAAAAAAGGGCAAAGGTCAATTATCAAGTTTGAGGTTCCCCATGTTTTATTGTACATTTAGCTTCTGAACAAACAGAATATCAATAAACCGCTGATTGCCTTGAATGAGACAAAAAGTCATTCTTGCACAACATTCAGGGGCGGCAGGTAGCCTAGTGGTTAGAGCGTTAGACTAGTAACCGAAAGGTTGCAAGATCGAATCCCCGAGCTGACAAGGTAAAATCTGTCGTTCTGCCCCTGAACACGGCAGTTAACCCACTGTTCCTAGGCCGTCATTGAAAATAAGAATTTGTTCTTAACTGACTTGCCTAGTTAAATAAATGTGAAAAAATTCAGACATCATTCAACCAACACACTCACCTTAAAGTAGTGGAACTGGAATGGTTTAGTCTTGTGGGTGTAGAAGTGGTAGCCTACGAACCCGGCCCCAGCCATCAGCATGACCAGCAGCACAACTCCAATCCCCATCCCTGCCTTGTGACCCGCGTGGAGCTGGGGGACCAGTCGCAGATAGGGTCAGAGGTCAGACACAGGAGTCCACCAATACCTGACCTTACCAACTGATTTAGGATCAGTTCTCACAATTTGAATCAGTCCTAATCTTAACTATAAATCTGATCGAGGACCAATAGTTTAGCAACATCTCGTCGGAGATCAAGGTGAGAAACTAAACAGAAAATGATGTAATAATCTCACCACTGTCCAAGGAGGTGGGGCTTTGAGGGGTCCCTGCAGCACATGGATGATCCCATTGGATGCCAGGATGTCGGAGTCGATGATGAAGCGGTCGTTGATAAAACGGGAGGAACTCTACAGAGAGAGATCAGGATGGGACAAGTTTGAGCTCACAGACTACAATCATGAAGTCAAACTTTATTTTCAGTGGTTAACTGTTCTATAAAATACATATGTGGTCTATGAGGCTTGTTCAGCAGCGAATTTTCTCAAACATCTTAGTCCACTCTAGGAGACCTGGTAAACCAGCATATAATACATTCATATAACGGGGACTGAAAAACAACAGAACCTGAGTGTGGTACAGTGAGTGAATGAACAAAGTACAGTAAGTACAGGGTTGACGTGTACAGTACTGTAGGTCCATGTCTCACCAGGGCCTTTGGGTTGAGGAAGTCAACGATACCCAGGACAATGAGGCTTTGGCCCAGCCGGGTGCGGATACGGCTGCCGTTGGTCAGGTCTTTCAGGGCCAAGGCCCGGCCCTCCGAGAGATGGTACTCCATGTCCCTGTGGGTCAGTGTCTGGCCAATACAACACAGGAGAGTGAGTATGAGTGGGTGTACACATTTATACATATACGTGTTCATACAAGTCAGAGTAAGGGCTCTATTCAATCTGGATCGCTGAAGCGGTACAGATTGCGCGATAGACATTTAAAGGTCATTTACGATTTGGCCGACATATGCAGCGTTTACCGTTAATGCCGTCTCCGCTAACGTGGGAAACCATGTGTTTGATGTATTTGACAGCATTCCATTTATTCACCTCCAGCCATTACCCCGAGCCGGTCCTCCCCAATGAAGGTGCCACCAACCTCTGTGGTTATATTTTTAAGAAAAAAACTAAATATGCTTCTCTGCAAAAATCTGGGTAAAAGATTGAAAGGAATGTGAGTCTTATTTAGTAATTGCTTGCTTTTCTAAAGTCTACCAACTTAGGCATGCCAACTAAAATAATTAGACAAGCTAGCTACTCGGATTTTCTGGATATTGGCGGGAACTGGAACACGTTGTCGTACACGGCGATGCAGAGCATCCCAAACATGCTCAATGGGTGACATGACTGGTGAGTATGCAGGCCATGTAAGAACTGGGACATTTTCAGCTTCCAGGAATTGTGTATAGATTCTTGCGACATGGGGCCGTGCAATATCATGCTGAGGTGAGGTGATGGCGTTGGATGAATGGCACGACAATGGGCCTCAGGATCACATCACGGTCCAGGTGACTGGTGTCAGACGATCCCGCAAGTGAAGAGGCCGGATATGGAGTTCCTGGGCTTGCGTGGTTATGTGTTCTGCGGTTGTGAGGCCGGTTGGACATCCTGCCAAATATTTAAACAGGACAAATCTGACATCTCTATGGGCATGATGCCTCTGGTGGTAATGTACAGGGCTGTGTGTGAGTATCTGTGTGAGACAGTGCATACATATGTCCGGGTGTGCATCATAATGCATGTCAGTGTGTCTGACAGGGTGTTCTTGTACCTGGTTCTGGTACAGTCCGGTATTATCAGGTACAAACAGAGTGGACTGGATGGTCAGGTTACTGAGGCGCTTCATAAACTGTTTTCCTGACACGGACATCTGGGAGTAGTTCAGGATTTGCTGCAGGTAAAAACGACACCGGATCAGTTAACAAACCATTGTGAGTGAACATACAATAAATCAAAACCTGAATATAATGACACCATTTAGATACTCACAGAGAGGAAGTTGGAGAAGGTGGGCTTCTCAGTGAGGACCTGCAGGAGGTTTCCAGTGCAGGAGTATCCGTCTCCTATATAACCTGCTTTACATTCACATTTCACCTCTGGAGGGGGACACACACACGTTATGTAACACCTTAGAAAACACATTTTTCACACTGTCTCTCTCTCTCTTTCCCTCCCCTCTCAATGATTCCCTCATCTCCTTTTCCCCTCTTACCCTTGACCCTGTAGCAGAAGGTGTCCCAGGTCTCACTGAGGTTGTTGCGTAAGCCGTAGTCTACGATGCCCACGTGACCAAAGCCACACTTGGGGTTGGAGTAGGTGGTGGGGTAGGCCACTCTGGCCTGGTCCAGCCAGCTAGCCGCACACAGGTTGAGCCCAGCCTGGAGACGGGGTCATCAGAGGGGTAGCATAGTAGGTGTATGTGTGGGTAAATGTGTTTGTGTATCTTTTTCTGGTGTGTGTTAATGTGTGTGTGCTCACCTGCTGTGCGTAGGAGAGCTGTGTGTACGTGGCGATGGTCCCCCCCTCTGCTGTGCAGGCCTCCTGGGCCGATGTATAGTTCAGCTTGTACTGTCCCTTATTGGACCGGAAGTGGAACACACCGACTGTGCTGTCTGATGGGAGGGGGGCGCCAAAGATAGAAGATGTAAACATCACAGCATATCACACTCCACATGTGTGTGTTTGGGTCTTGGAAAAGAGCAATACTGTATATATATATATCCTATGTATTCTTATGCAGACTTTAAATGAAACTCCTATAGAAGGAGTGTACAGTATGTGTGTGTGTGCATGGCGTACCCTCGTAGTGAAGGTCAGTACACTGGGCGTCAGAGTGGCACTGCCCGTTCTCTTGGAGACAACGGTTCACAAGAAGCTCCTTCACCTCACACGTCACACCGTCCCCGATGTACTTATCCTTACACACACACTTCTTCTTTCCCTATAGACACGCACACACACACACGCAAAGATTAATTCATATTTAAAGCAGACAAATAGCTGACATGCTAGGACTATTGGCGGTAAGCTAATAAGTTACCATAGCAACCCCTGTAGTACCCATGGCAGCCCCGTGGCTGACCCCTTACCGGCCCAGTCATGGTGCAGGTGGCGTGCTCGTGGCAACCCCCGTTGTCATCGACGGAGCAAGGGTCTATAGGCCGACAGATGAAGCCGTCTCCAGAGTGTCCCTGAGGGCAGGCACAGCTCACCTTCTCCCCCTTTTGACTGCACTTAGCTCCCTGGGCACAGCCACCGTTCCAGGACATACACAGGTCGGCCACTAGAGGGCGATGGAGAGGAGGAGGAAGGAGCAGCAAAAGGAGCAATTCATGACACAGAAGAGAAGCAGTGATCAACAGTGATGTACATAATTTGTTTCATGTGTGTATACACAGTATGTGTCTGCATGTGGGATGTGTGTGTGTGTTGTAGTACTCCAGTGTTGTCTGTGCAGGCCATTACCTGTGCAGCTGATGCCGTCTCCCTCGTAGAAAAGTTTACATACACAGGTGTTGTTCTTTTTACATATGCCGTTCTGAGAGCAGGTTGGGGAGCAGACTGGACCGTCCGCTATAGGGAGAGGGGGTGAAGGGTGACAGGAACAGTTAACATCAAAGTTTAAATGATAAATATCAGTGTTTTAAATGTAGTAGAAACTGCCATTTCAAGATGATGGCTCTTGGTCTTCCTTTTGTGTGGTGGACATTTTGTAACTTGTGGTTCTTTACCTAGTTGTGTCTCACAGCGCTGCCCGGTCCAGCCCTGTTCACAGAAACAGGAGCCTGTCCCTTTAAGGCCTTCTTCACATGACCCATGCTCTGTGCAGTTACATGCTGAGGGAAAAAAATGACATCATATTACAAATCAGGTTCAAGATTCAGTATGGAGAATGATTAAAGATGATACTAAATTAAGCCACACAAGTTCACGATGAAATTCTTCGCACAAGGTAGCACAACTAAATCTTGAGATGAAGGTATCCACACCAGAGCGCTACACACCTGTGCAGTCCGATCCATAGTGGCCTTTTTTACACAACTCACAGGCGTCGCCATGGAAACCAGTGTCACATGTGCAGTTACCGTTGCCTAGGTGACCGTCATCACACTTTCCATGGTTCAAACAGGGAGATGAATTCCCGCCAGGACAAACTTGAGGTAAACATGAACAGGAAGTCAAAGGCATGATGGGAAACAACTCAGATCTGTAGTCTTTCACTTCAAACACCTGCTTTAACAAATGCCAATCACATTTCTGAGACTGCATGAGACTTTTGGAGCTAGTCTTTGAGAATTACATTCTTTATGGGGTTTTCACCACAAGCTGTCATTGTTGTCCTATTTATTAGGTTGCATTCCAAATAGTACCCTGTTCCCTAGTACATTTGACAAGTGTGCACTAGAAAGGGAATAGGATGCCATTTGAGATGCAGTCTTGGTATGATCAGGGAGATCTGAGGCATATTTTGGGAGTTCTTACCCAGACAGTCACGTCCATAGAAGCCAGCACAGCACTTGGGTTGCCAGAGGACAAAAGTACATATGGCCTGGCAGCCTTTATTCATATTCACTATCATGTGCAGGTCGCATTTCTTCACCTCCTGCAGAATACGTATATAGGGGCAGTTTTTAGTAGGGGACAGATGCAAGTGTTATATTCACATAAAGGTTACGACGGGTGGCTGGATGAACAGATACCTTGAGTTTGGACCCAGGGGGGCAGCGTGTTGATGATGTGCAGAATGTACAGGGTAGCTATCACACAGGAGAAACACATAAAAAACGTTCTAAGACAATAATAATTCTAATCACCTTATTCCATGGTAGCAATAAAAAGACGACCTACTGCATGATATGGTCACACTCACCGGGAAATCTATGGTTTCCTTTTTGTCACAGCGACCCCCGAGACTCGGCGGGTTCAGCAGACAGTCGATCCCATAGGCTATCCCACCGTTGAAGGAGAGGTGCCTCTGGATGATTCGGCAGTTCCCGTCATTGAGGAAGATTTCACCCTGTGAAAAAAAGTACATCTCTCAGAAAATGTTGGCTTCTGGGTCAATCCAAATACCACAAGATGGCCTTACTTTTTGCCTCGAAATTGATTTTATTCCGCATGTTAGTGTTGTACAAACACAACTCTACTTTGTTTTACTCACTATGTTGTCCAGCCCTCCACAGTTGGCTTTGAGTTCGGATCCCTGGAGCGTCCGTATAGGATTGATGTGGACCAGCTCTGCTGCATACACCTTGGTGTCTCGGAGGATGTGGTATTTGAGGTACTCCAGCAGGTGTCCTCTGTTCTGTGTGTTGTAAAGGAAGTCTTTCTGCTCCTGGGGCAGTGCGGCCATGGCGCGGTCCGACGGCAGGAACAATGTCACGGGCTGGTGGAGGGGGTCGTTCACCATTGCCATCACATCTGTGTCCTGCAGGGAGAAACAGAGAAGAACACCTTCTTGAACACTTTTCAGGGGAGAAGTTTTAGATTGTTATTCTCAGAATCCATAAAGGAAATAGGAACTTCACAGGGACAAATACTAACCAACAGTAGTTTGTAGAAGGTCTTGTAACCATTACCATCAGCCACATCAGTGAGGTTCAACTGTGGAGGGAGAGAGGGATAGAGAGAGGGACAGGGAGATGGTGATGAGTTATCCCATGATGGAGTGTTTGACAGATTTAAACAGGTGTATTGATTACAAATAGTCTTTATCTTTGTACATACTGGCCCCTCTATCACATCAGCCTTCTTCAGGCTCTCTGGTATCATGAAGGTGTCAATCTCATGGATGATCCCATTGATGCTCGGGTCATCACTGTGCACCACTTTCACCATGTTGTTGATGAGGATGGTACCCTGGAAACAAGGACAGGAGACCTCAGCTCTCTCACCACCACCATGGAATCTCTTCCTCAAATGTAGCAGAGGAACCAGATGCAACATATATCCATACTATACTTCTCAAGGTATACGGTGCATTCGGAAAGTATTCAGACCCCTTGACTTTTTCAAAAAAAAAATGCATTACAGCCTTATTTAAATAAATAAAAAATTATCCTCATCAATCTACACACAATACCCCATAATGCGAAATTGAAAACAGGTTTTTAGACATTTTTACAAATGTATAAAAAAAAAATAGTGTTTAGATCCTTTGCTATGAGACTCGAAATTGAGCTCAGGTGCATCCTGTTTCCATTGATCATCCTTGAGATGTTTCTACAACTTGATTGGAGTCCACCTGTGGTAAATTCTATTGATTGGACATGATTTGGAAAGGCACACACCTGTCTATATAAGGTCACACAGTTGACAGTGCATATCAGAGCAAAAACCAAGCCATGAGGTCGAAGGAATTGTCTGTAGAGCTCCGAGACAGGATTGTGTCGAGGCACAGATCTGGGGATAGCAGATCTGGGGATAGCATTATTCTTAAATGGAAGAGGTTTGGAACCACTAAGACTCGTCCTAGAGCTGGCCGCCCGACAAAACTGAGCAATCGGGAGAGAGGGGCCTTGGTCAGGGAGGTGACCAAGAACCTGATGGTCACTCTGACATAGCTCCAGAGTTCCTCTGTGGAGATGGAAGAACGTTCCAGAAGGACAACCATCTCTGCAGCACTCCACCAGTCAGGCCTTCATGGTAGAGTGGCCAGACGGAAGCCACTCATCAGTAAAAGGCACATGACAGCCCGCTTGGAGTTTGCCATAAGGTACCTACAGACTCTCAGACTATGAGAAACAAGATTCTCTGGTCCAATGAAGCCAAGATTGAACTCTTTGGCCTGAATGCCAAGCGTCACGTCTGGAGGAAACCTGGCACCACCATACGGTGAAGCATGGTGGTGGCAGCATCATGTTGTGGGGACGTTTTCCAGCGGCAGGGACTGGGAGACTAGTCAGGATAGAGGGAAAGATGAACGGCGCAAAATACAGAGATCCTTGATGAAAATCTGCTCCAGAGCGCTCAGGACCTCAGACTGGGGCGAAAGTTCACCTTCCAACAGGACAATGACCCTAAGCACACAGCCAAGACAACGCAGGAGTGGCTTCGGGACAAGTCTCTGAATGTCCTTAAGTGGCCCAGCCAGAGCCCGGATTGGAACCCAATTGAACATCTCTGGAGAGACCTGAAAATAGCTCTGCAGCGACACTCCCCATCCAACCTGACAGAGCTTGAGTGGATCTGCAGAGAATAAAGGGAGAAACTCCCCAAATACAGGTCTGCCAAGCTTGTAGCATCATACCCAAGAAGACTTGAGACTGTAATCGCTACCAAATGTGCTTCAACAAAGTACTGAGTAAAGGGTCTGAATACTTATGTAAATGTAATATATATGTAGATTTTTTTTATACATTTGCAAACATTTAGAGAAGCCTGTTTTTGCTTTGCCATTATGAGGTATTGTGTGTAGATTGATGGAGTCTGAATACTTTCCGAATGCACTGTATAAATAATGTCCAATCCATCATGATAAGAAATGGAATCTAGGATAATAATCCAGACATTGAAGCAACCAACAGAATCCACTGGGAGTGTTGTAATTTCATTGGTTACCTCAGAGTAGGTGATGGTCAAGACGTCTCCCATGAGAGTGGTCAGGTTTCTGGGCGTGGTCAGGTCGCTGGCCAATAGGGTGTGACATGACACGATGTGGTAGCGAAGAATCTTGGCCCTCTTCTCTCTCTTCGAGGGATTCCTCAACTCTTTTGCCTAAGAGCAAGTCATGAGACAAGATAAGATCCGTACACACACAGGTATATAAATACAGGCGCATACACACACACACACACACACACTTTCCTACCGTATCCCCCTGGGCGAAGGCCTCAGCTGTTGGAGCAAAGACGGTGAATGGACCCCGGCCCTTCAGAGAGATATCTGCCATCTGAAAACAAACAACGTTCAACCAACAATATCTTTAGTTAATTTGCTATTATTTTAATCAACAGTGATTGTGTTGTGCCTTTCTTACTAGGATGTGTAACTTAATACAGAACATAAATAAAAGTGTGTTACTGGTCAGTGAGAGACTCACCATCAACCCAAGATAAAAATCCCTCAGTTTCCTGGTGAGAAGCTCCTGTAGATGAAAAAGATAAACACTGATCAATGGTCAAATGAAGAGTGTGAGTGAGTGAGTGAGTGAGTGAGTGAGTGAGTGAGTGAGTGAGTGAGTGAGTGAGTGAGTGAGTGAGTGAGTGAGTGAGTGAGTGAGTGAGTGAGTGAGTGAGTGAGTGAGTGAGTGAGTGAGTGAGTGAGAAATAAAGTGGGAAAAGAGGTGTGAGCTTACATGGGGTATGTACGTGTACTTACAAATGGCAATCAAATGTAACTTTTACTTGATCATGCTATGTGTTGTCTCCTCTCCTGCTCACCTTGCCCACAGTGCCTTTGCAGCTGATGCCGTCGCCCATGTATCCGTCCATACAGGTGCAGCTGCGTTCCCCTGGACCAGTCATATTACACCTGGCGTACCTGTGGCAGTCCCTTTGTTTCTGCCAAGAGGATCACCACATTGTTACATGATTCACCACGCTGTTACACTGTTCACCACACAGTTGCACTGTTCACTACATTTACACTGTTCACCACACTGTTACACTGTTCACCACACTGTTACACTGTTCACCACACTGTTGCACTGTTCACCACATTGGTACACTGTTCACCACACTGGTACACTGTTCACCACACTTGCACTGTTCACTACATTTACATTGTCCACCACACTGTTACACTGTTCACCACACTGTTGCACTGTTCACCACACTGTTGCACTGTTCACCACACTGTTGCACTGTTCACTACATTTACACTGTTCACCACACTGTTGCACTGTTCACTACATTTACACTGTTCACCACACTGTTACACTGTTCACCACACTGTTACACTGTTCACCACACTGTTACACTGTTCACCACACTGTTGCACTGTTCACTACATTTACACTGTTCACCACACTGTTACACTGTTCACCACACTGTTGCACTGTTCACTACAGTTACACTGTTCACCACACTGTTGCACTGTTCACTACATTTACACTGTTCACCACACTGTTACACTGTTCACCACTCTGTTACACTGTTCACCACACTGTTACACTGTTCACCACTCTGTTACACTGTTCACCACACTGTTACACTGTTCACCACACTGTTCACCACACTGTTGCACTGTTCACTACATTTACACTGTTCACCACACTGTTACACTGTTCACCACACTGTTACACTGTTCACCACACTGTTGCACTGTTCACTACATTTACACTGTTCACCACACTGTTACACTGTTCACCACACTGTTGCACTGTTCACTACAGTTACACTGTTCACCACACTGTTGCACTGTTCACTACATTTACACTGTTCACCACACTGTTACACTGTTCACCACTCTGTTACACTGTTCACCACACTGTTACACTGTTCACCACTCTGTTACACTGTTCACCACACTGTTACACTGTTCACCACACTGTTCACCACACTGTTGCACTGTTCATTACATTTACACTGTTCATTTACACTGTTCACCACACTGTTACACTGTTCACCACACTGTTACACTGTTCACCACACTGTTACACTGTTCACCACACTGTTACACTGTTCACCACACTGTTACACTGTTCACCACTCTGTTCATCACACTGTTACACTGTTCACTACATTTACACTGTTAACCACACTGTTCACCACATTGTTACACTGTTCAACACAGTGTAACACTGTCAACCACACTGTAACACTGTTAACCACACTGTAACACTGTTCACCACACTAACACTGTTCACCCCACTGTAACACTGTTCACCACACTGTAACACTGTTCACCACACTGTAACGCTGTTCACCACACTGTAACGCTGTTCACCACACTGTAACGCTGTTCACCACACTGTAAAGCTGTTCACCACACTGTAACACTGTTAACCACACTGTAACACTGTTCACCACTCTGTTACACTGTTCACCACACTGTTACACTGTTCACCACTCTGTTACACTGTTCACCACACTGTTACACTGTTCACCACACTGTTCACCACACTGTTGCACTGTTCACTACATTTACACTGTTCACCACACTGTTACACTGTTCACCACACTGTTACACTGTTCACCACACTGTTGCACTGTTCACTACATTTACACTGTTCACCACACTGTTACACTGTTCACCACACTGTTGCACTGTTCACTACAGTTACACTGTTCACCACACTGTTGCACTGTTCACTACATTTACACTGTTCACCACACTGTTACACTGTTCACCACTCTGTTACACTGTTCACCACACTGTTACACTGTTCACCACTCTGTTACACTGTTCACCACACTGTTACACTGTTCACCACACTGTTCACCACACTGTTGCACTGTTCATTACATTTACACTGTTCATTTACACTGTTCACCACACTGTTACACTGTTCACCACACTGTTACACTGTTCACCACACTGTTACACTGTTCACCACACTGTTACACTGTTCACCACACTGTTACACTGTTCACCACTCTGTTCATCACACTGTTACACTGTTCACTACATTTACACTGTTAACCACACTGTTCACCACATTGTTACACTGTTCAACACAGTGTAACACTGTCAACCACACTGTAACACTGTTAACCACACTGTAACACTGTTCACCACACTAACACTGTTCACCCCACTGTAACACTGTTCACCACACTGTAACACTGTTCACCACACTGTAACGCTGTTCACCACACTGTAACGCTGTTCACCACACTGTAACGCTGTTCACCACACTGTAAAGCTGTTCACCACACTGTAACACTGTTAACCACACTGTAACACTGTTCACCACACTGTAACACTGTTAACCACACTGTAACGCTGTTCACCACACTGTAACACTGTTCACCACACTGTAACGCTGTTAACCTGTTAGGGCTAGGGGGCAGTATTTACACGGCCGGATAAAAAACGTACCCGATTTAATCTGCTTACTACTCCTGCCCAGTAACTAGAATATGCATATAATTATTGGCTTTGGATAGAAAACACCCTAAAGTTTCTAAAACTGTTTGAATGGTGTCTGTGAGTATAACAGAACTCATATGGCAGGCAAAAACCTGAGAAGATTTCATGCAGGAAGTGGTCTGTCTGACAAGGTGTTGTTGTTCTTGCCTCTGTTTATTGAAGAGTCGGGATCTTAGCTGTAACGTGACACTTCCTACGGCTCCAATAGGCTCTCAGAGCCCGGGAAAAAACTGAACGATATCGAGGCAGCCCCAGGCTGAAACACATAATCGCCTTTGCCAAGTGGCCGATCAGAGGACAAAGGAATTAGGCGCGTGCCCGAGTCGACCCCATGCTGTATTTTCTTTCGGCTGTTTACCTAATTGCAGATTCCATGTCGGAATATTATCGCTTTTTTAGGAGAAAAATGGCATAAAAATTGATTTTAAACAGCGGTTGACATGCTTCGAAGTACGGTAATGAAATATTTAGAAATCTTTTGTCACGAAATACGCCGTGCGCGTGACCCTTATTTACCATTCGGATAGTGTCTACAACGCACGAACAAAACGCCGCTGTTGGAACATAACTATGGATTATTTTGGACCAAACCAACATTTGTTATTGAAGTAGAAGTCCTGGGAGTGCATTCTGACAAAGAACAGGAAAGGTAATCAAACTTTTGTAATAGTAAATCTGATTTTGGCGAAGGCTAAACTTGCTGGGTGTCTAAATAGCTAGCCCTGTGATGCCGGGCTATCTACTTAGAATATTGCAAAATGTGCTTTCACCGAAAAGCTATTTTAAAATCGGACATATCGAGTGCATAGAGGAGTTCTGTATCTATAATTCTTAAAATAATTGTTATGCTTTTTGTGAACGTTTATCATGAGTAATTTAGTAAATTGTTAGTGAATTGTTAGTGAATTCGCCGGAAGTTTGCGGGGGGTATGCTAGTTCTGAACGTCACATGCTAATGTAAAAAGCTGTTTTTTGATATAAATATGAACTTGATTGAACAAAACATGCATGTATTGTATAACATAATGTCCTAGGTGTGTCATCTGATGAAGATCATGAAAGGTTAGTGCTGCATTTAGCTGTCTTCTGGGTTTTTGTGACATTATATGCTAGCTTGAAAAATGGGTGTCTCATTATTTCTGGCTGGGTACTCTGCTGACATAATCTAATGTTTTGCTTTCGTTGTAAAGCCTTTTTGAAATCGGACAGTGTGGTTAGATTAACGAGAGTCT
Organism: Salmo salar; assembly: GCF_965601325.2. Lineage (NCBI taxonomy): Eukaryota > Metazoa > Chordata > Actinopteri > Salmoniformes > Salmonidae > Salmo > Salmo salar. The sequence continues at coordinate 46,367,784 of NC_138297.1, forward strand.
TGTATTTAAATAGCTGTAAAATAGTCATATGTTTGAGAAATTGAAGTAATAGCATTTCTAAGGTATTTGAAAATCGCGCCACAGGATTCAACTGGCTGTTACGTAGGTGGGATGATTTGGTGCCACCTAGCCCAGAGAGGTTAACCACACTGTAACACTGTTAACCACACTGTAACACTGTTAACCACACTGTAACACTGTTCACCACACTGTAACGCTGTTAACCACACTGTAACACTGTTCACTACATTAACACTGTTCACCACACTGTAACACTGTTCCCCACACTGTAACACTTTTCACCACACTGTAACACTTTTCACCACACTGTAACACTGTTCACTACATTAACACTGTATTGAGAGATTAGAGATGTACCGTTCGACAGAGGTTGATAACCGTACAAAACTCCTTCCCATCTCCTGTGTAGCCTTGGCTGCACCCACACGACGTCTGGATAGAAAACATGAAATAAGTCAGTTCATTGTTTTACAACAGATTGATGGACACCGAACACACACGACGGACCGACCAACCAACCAACTTACTTTGTTAGGTCCGGTGTGAATACAGTCTGCATTCACATGGCAGCCTCCTTTACCGTCCAGGCAGGGGTTGATCTCTGAGGCAAAATAAAACAATGTTTAACATTGTTTGGGTCTAAATTGGCTCAAATAATTTCTTACCGCTACTTTCAGTGGTAGCCCAGCCCTAGGTAACAAAACGAACAAACACAGCTGAAACTCAACATTATTTCAGAACCTGACCTGTCAAAGTGTGTAGATTAAAGATGCACACTTACGTACACACACCATCCCATCGCCGTGATATCCCGTGTTGCACACGCACTGCCTGCGTCCAGGGAGAGTCCTCTTACACACAGCGTGAGGACTGCATCCTCCGTTATTGTCTTTGCAGGCATCTTTCGCTACACACACACACACACACACACACACACACACACACACACACACACACACACACACACACACACACACACACACACACACACACACACACACACACACACACACACACACACACACACACACACACACACACACACACACACACACAGAGAGAGAGAGAGAGAGATTTGTTACACCTAGTTTCCTGTGTGGTAGCCATGTATAATAGCAGTTCAGGTACCAGTATAGTAGTGCATGCTGGAAAGTGACAGGAAGGATACCTTTGCAGTTAGTGCCGTTACCCTGAAACCCTGCCAAACATTCACAGCGACCTACAACACATCTGTGAGAGAGATGCAAAAGAGGAGAAGAGATGGAATCACAGTTTGCAGGTAAGAGATATAAGAACCGTTTCTCAGGCTTGCTGTGCTGAAATGGTTTGATTTCAACATAGTCACATCATAGAGTGATGGGAAGCTGAAGTCAGAGTGAGTTCACTCACATTGCACTGGTGTGGCACTTCCTGTCCCCACAGTTCTCTTCTCTAGTGAACTCTGAAACACAGCATACAGGGATGACGTGTCACAGTACTTTGAACATAATATGAGATGATCCTATAACATTGATATGATTCATGTGAGTTAAAATGCCCATGTGACTTCTACTTGTAATACATGTGTGTTTTCTTTGGCATGTCTTTCTGTCAGTTAGGGGTGGGACTATTGTCCCTTGGTAGGACATGTCCTGTGCGGTGGCATTTGCATCCCTTGCCTTTGCAACCATGAAAAACACATCATACATGTTTTTGTTGAACTGTTTGTCGATGATAAAACAAAATGTAAGTCCTCTGTACTGCAAAACTGTATTTGTATGTATACTTTAAAGTACTTAGGGTATGCAAATTGTCTTGTCCCCGTAGTGATGAGTAAAGTTGTAGTGACATGTTTTGGGGATTTAGAGATATCTATTATTTGAATTCTAGAAAGTAAATAAAAGTATGTCATATTTGTATGGATTAATAAAAACAAAGAATGCTATTAAAATGCTTTTCATTTTATATATATAATACAGCGGGTTCAGAAATTATTAACACTCGTACCAGGACATTTTAGCCAACAATCTGGTTGCCTCTGCCAGGAGGCTGAAACTTGACCACAAGTGGATCTTCCAGCAACACAATAACCCCAAGCACATCAAAATCCACAAAGAAATGGTTAATTGGCCACAAAATCAACATTTTGCAATGGCCATCTCAGTCTCCGGACTTGAAAACCTGTGGTTTGAATTGAAGAGGGCAGTCCATAAGCACAGATGACGGATATCAAGGATCTGGAAGGATTCTGTATGGAGGAATGGTCTAAGATCACTCCAAATGTGTTCTCCAACTCATAAAACATTTTAGGAAAAGGCTCAGTGCCGTTATCCTCGCAAGGTGAGGTATTTAAAGTTATTGAAAACAGGAGTGTCAATCATTTTTACCCCTACCTTTTTGAGAAACAATAAACATTACTTGTTAAACAAAATCTATTTTAACCAAGAAAGTGTTAAACAAATCAAAATATATTTTATATTTGAGATTCTTTAAAATAGCCACCCTTTGCCTTGATGACAGCTTTGCACTCTTGGCATTCTCTCAACCAGCTTCATGAGGTAGTCACCTGAAATGTATTTCAATTAACAGGTGTGCCTTGTTAAAAGTTAATTTGTGGAATTTCTTTCCTTCTTATTGTGTTTGAGCCAATCAGTTGTGTTGTGACAAGGTGGGGTAGTATACAGAAGATAGCCCGATTTGGTAAAAGACCAAGTCCATATTATGTCAAGAACATCTCAAATAAGCAAAGATAAACAACAGTCCATCATTACTTTATGACATGAAGGTCAGTCAGTCTGGAAAATGTCAATAACTTTGAAAGTTTCTTCAAGTGCAGTCGCAAAAATCATCAAGCAATATGATGAAAATAGCTCTCACGAGGACCGCCACAGGAAAAGAAGACCCAGAGTTACCTCTGCTGCAAAGGATAAGTTCATTAGAGTTACCAGCCTCAGAAATGGGCAATTAACTGCACATCAGATTGCAGCCCAAATAAATGCTTCCCAGAGTTCAAGTAACAGACACACCTCAACATCAACTATTCAGAGAAGACTGTATGAATCAGGCCTTCATGGTTGAATTGCTGCAAGGAAACCACTACTGAACGACACCAATAAGAAGAAGAGACTTGCTTGGGCCAAGAAACTCAAGCAATGGAAATTAGACCGGTGGAAATCTGTCCTTTGGTCAGATGAGACCAAATTTTAGATTTTTGGTTCCAACCGCCGTGTCTTTGTGAGACGCAGAGTAGGTGAACGGATGATCTCCGCATGTGTGGTTCCCACCGTGAAGCATGGAGGAGGTGGTGTGCTGGTGTGGGGGTGCTTTGATGGTGACACGGTCAGTGATTTATTTAGAATTCAAGGCACACCAGCATGGCTACCACAGTATTCTGCAGCGATACGCCATCCAATCTGGTTTGAGCTATCATTTGTTTTTCAACAAGACAATGACCCAAAACCTCCAGGCTGTGTAAGGGCTATTTGACCAAGAAGGAGAGTGATAGAGTGCTGCATCAAATGACCTAGTCTCCACAATCACCCAACCTCAACCCAATTAAGATGGTTTGGGATGAGTTGGACCGCAGCATGAAGGAAAAGCAGCCAGCAAGTGCTCAGCATATTTTTACATTTTTACATTTTTTTAATTTAACCTTTATTTAACTAGGCATAAGAACAAATTCTTATTTATATGTGGGAACTCCAAGCATTACAGGTGACTACCCCATGAAGCTGGTTGAGAGAATGCCAAGAGTGTGCAAAGCTGTCATCAAGGCAAAGGATGGGTACTTTGAAGAATCTCAAATAAATATACTTTGTGTGCTATTTCTTAGTTTTGATGTCTTCACTATTATTCTACAAAGTAGAAAAAGTTAAAATAAAGAAAAACCCTTGAATGAGGAGGTGTGTCCAAATGTTTGACTGGTACTGTATAAATACATAACATTTTATTTTTATTCTCAGGAAATGCCACCACAACTCAAGAATGACCCTCCTGCGTTGTGGCCCACTTATCAGGCAATGACCCTGTCATACATACTGGAAAGATTAAACTCGCACACCTTAAAGTGCTATCGGATGCACGGAGCTAAAATTATACTCGTTAAAAATAAGAACAACGCCAGCACATATACTTTCATACAGTACATACTGTCATCGCAGGTGACCCCTCTCCAATACGCGTCACACTCGCATGTCCCATCTCCATGGATACCGTCGTTGCACCGGCCGTTCTTACACCTACAGTCTGCAGAGGGGGGGGGGGGGGGAATCAGAGCGAGAGAGAGAAATATGCTGATGATAGTAGCATATATAGTGATTGTGTTTCTGTATTGCAATAGCATCCCAATGTTGAATTGCTGGATTCTATATTGTAGTGGCAAGTTGATAGTGGATATATCGTGTGACAGTACCTTGGTCACAGTGGACGCTATTTTACTACACTCTTAGAAAAAAGGGTTCCAAAAGGGTTATTCGGCTGGAGAACCCTATGGGGACAGCCGAATAACCCTTTTGGGTTCCATATGGAACCCTCTGTCGAAAGGGTTTTACATGAAACCCAAAAGGTTTCTGCTTGGAACCAAAAAGGGTTGTTCAAAGGGTTCTCCTATGGGGACAGCCAAAGAACCCTTTTAGGTTCTAGATAGCATTTTTTTTTCTAAGAGCTTACAATACATTACTACAGTACCTTGGTCACAGTACCTTGGTCACAGTGGATGCCGTATTTGCCCTCCTGGCACGTTTCACAAGCAGTCCCGTTGAAGCTCTTGTTACACTGGCAAACCCCTGTACCGTTGGTCCTGTCCTGGCACATCCCGTTCCCATAGCAAGGCTGGCCTTTGGGCCCTGGACACGGCTCACAGTGCTCCCCGTAGAACCCGCCACAGCACCTCCGCACCTACAGGGGGAGCTAGAGTCAATCACAGGGACACGCACTTCTACTCTCACTTCAAATTGGCGTGAAGGTAAAGTATGATTGCCTGTCAATTCCCTCACTCAGGTAGAGCTTCTCTAGACCCTTGTTGATTCCTCTTCTTGGATTTAAAGCATTGAATATGTGTAAGTAACATGCAAACACAATGCTAACAAATTATGTTAACAGTGCTTTTGTTTCTACACCACTGACCCATTCTAGACTAGTGATGCATGCCAAATTACACCCTATTCCCTATGGGCCCTGATCAAAAATAGTGCACTATATAGAGAATAGGGTGGGACACAGTCCGAAATGTGGTAGTATTCCAGTGATAGTGGTGCTGCTGGTGTCTCACGTACAATGGTAGTGTTCTTGCAGATGGTCCTGCAGCCGATGCTGAGCAGCCGTTCCCCCTGGTAGACCCGACTGAACATACACTTTTTCCTGACCAATGCCTGTAGGGAAAACAGCCATAACACAGAGTAATTCGTGAAACATGACAGCCATTTTGGATCCACAATACAGTAGCTGGATATACTTGAAAGGTATCATACCACTGGGGTAGCTCCAGCTGGACAGGGGTTGAGTTGTGGGTAGAAGCAATCTTGACAGGATCCCTTCAGACAAAATATAAATGAATTATTATCTGAGAAAATTAATGTCAAATGTTTAGAAAAAGGAAGAAAGGGGCTTTACTGGAAATGTCTTGAATTGCTGGAAGTCGCAGCGATTTCTGGTGATATCTAGTACTGCAGATAGGCCGTGGATCACCCCTTTACCACCCTGGATGTCTGACACATTTACCTGGGCCTCATTCACAAACAACTACAGAGGAGAGAGAAGAGAAGAGAAGAGGGAAAAAAGGAGCACCACATTTTGAGAGGACTCAAACAGTAGTAGACTATAGCCAATATGGCTGATACAACATTAGTAAAACACAAACAGAATTCCCAGAGCATCCCATAATAATAATACCTTGTCATCCCTGGGTAAGATGCCTAGCTGGTAGGAGAACCCCAGCATGGTCTCCTTGTAGGCTCCAACCAGCAGGTCTACCTTCATTAACCTATCAGACAGCACTATGTGGTACCGCGTCGTATTCAGGTCCTGACAACAACCAAAACACACACAGTACTACAGTTCATACATTATATAAGCACGCACACTCGCATCCACACACACACACACACACACACACACACACACACACACACACACACACACACACACACACACACACACACACACACACACACACACACACACACACACACAATGTGTAACAACATTACAAAATCGTTTCAGGTACCATGGTGTCTGAAGCGGTATTCTTGAGGTACTCGAGGACAGCGCCGTCTGTTGGAGCGAATACTGTGTAGGCCGAGGCCTGCTCTATCTCTTCTGTCAGGTTGTGATGCTGAGAGGGAACCGACAGAGACAGACATTTTCCTCAGATATGGCTGCATATGGAATCACACATATTTTTATGGAGAACTTTAATAAGACATTGATAAAGCTGGGGTTGTTCATCAGAGTGCTCCGTTCAAAAATAGAGTTTGGGTGCTGTACGAGAGTGTGGATGAATAGAATAGCAGCCTTATAATGTACATACGACAAGGTAACTCCTGAACAGGGAGAACTCTGGCCTCCGTGCAAGCAGCTCCAGCAGCCCCTCACTGAGACTCCTCTCTGGAACCAACACTGTGTCAATAATGTGGATCAGTCCATTGGTTGAAGCCACATTCGCGGTTGTTATGGTGGCTCCTCCAATCACTGTGGACTGACAGACAATACAGGGTTCACTTCAGATCATGTGTTACAGTATCGCAGTTCCTGTTCACTTCAACCTTAGGATGAAACCTGCCTCTAAACTCACCTCATTGGTAATAGTAACAGGAAGAGCCTTCTTCAGAGCGGAAGTGAGCTGCAAGTTGGAGGATGCATCGCGTAGGTCATCTAGTGAGTAGACACCTTGGATCATGTGATTTCTATCAGGGGATAATCAGAAATAAGGATTATCACAATGGAAGAATCTCAATGCCTATAGCAAAACGTTTTTAAAAGTTGTCCAAGGGAAAATAAAAGAGACGGTTCTTATTGGACAAGTCCAAGTAGTCTCTTCCTGTTTTATAACATATAATTTTGTTTGGTGCCTGATGAATATGACCCAGGTCTTACTTGATGATACTGAGTAGGTTCCCCTGGGTTGTCCAGAAGTCCTTGTCCTCTTTGGTCATCTTGTCTGTAGCTGCTGTGGACGGCACCAGCAGCGTTACGTTCTGACTGTTCATGAGTGGCAGCTGGGAAATGCCTATGTCCTGGGAGAGGGGAGGAGACAAAAGAAAATACTAAATGTCATGCCGACCTAAAACCATACGACCAGCCTCTTACAGGCATACTAGCAGGCTAGCAGAAGGTCATGGTGAGTTGTGAATATGACCTTATGCAGATTGTTGCATGATGTACTACAGTACCCATAATGCTCTGTAACCATATCCGGTTGTATCTTACTAAACGTTCCTGAAGCTTACACTATGTACTCTTAGAAAAAAAGGGTTCCAAAAGGGTTTTCGGCTGTCCACATAGGAGAACCCTTTTTGGTTCCATGTAGAACCCTCTACATTGAACCAAAAAGAGTTCTTCCTGGAACCAAAAAGGGTTCTTCAAAGGGTTCAGCTGAATAACTCTTTAAGGTTCTAGATAGTGTGGTGTGACGTCTCATTGATACAGGATGTCAGAAGTGAAAATAGGTTGTTTCTTATTCAGACAATAAAGAATCTGAACAACAGCATCAACAACACAGGGAAAACGCAACCCCCCCTGCTGTAAAACGGTGAGAAATGACAGTGGTCAAACTCACAGTCACCCATTTGGCGAACTCAGTGACATCAGGAAGGGCCATCAGCTCCTACAGAGACACAGTGGAGGTCAGGTTTGTTATTCAGATCAGTGTAGGTATGTCAGTCCCCTAATCCACAAACATATGTAGCTACCTGTCTTGGCAATAAGGTAGGAAGTGCTCACCTGTCCCACGTTGCCGTAGCACACCTCTCCGTCACCTGTGTATCCATCCTCACACACACACTTCCATGCACCGGACACGTAGAGACAGCTTGCCTTTAGGAGAGAAAGTAGATCAAAGTTCATGAGGTCAAAGGCTATCATCACAGTCAATCAGTATTATGGTCGGTGATTCTATTGGTTCAGTACTTATCGTGTCAGCCAATGAGAAGTAGCGGGCACCCACCAGATAATGACAGCCACCATTTTGTGCCACGCACGGATTGTTCGCCTCGCACTCCCTCCCATTGCCACGGAAACCACTCTTGCACGCACAGCCGCTCTGCATTTGGAAATAGGAACATGCATAGAATCAACTGGAGACTTTGGGCTTTATTGAATGGATGGTTAAGATAGATGGTAGGGGAGAAAATATAGAAACAACATCGCATTGAGTCAATCAGACTGTTTTGGGAGTTTGATGCCCTACCCCCCTCTCTCACCTGTCCAGGGCCCACGTAGATACAGGTGGCATTGGGATGGCAGCCCCCTCTGTCAGGGCCCAGGCAGTCATTGACAGGCTGGCACCCATCCTCATCCATCTTCCATCCTGCCAAACATTGGCATGTGTGTGAGCCTGGCCCTGTCTTTATACACTTGGCCTGTAGGGGGTAGTGGAGAGCACAGTCAGAACAGCTCAGTACAGCAAGCAGGCTACCATGCTTAGGGGAAAAAAGGTTCAATTGAAAAAGGTACTGAAAGACGTTGATGGTGAGATGTATGGTTTTCATACATTGTTTGTGTGTTTTCTGTGCTTACATTCACATCGCATCCTCCACGGTTCGGAAGGGCACAGGGTTCCATATACACGCACGTGATCCCATCGCCTTGGAAACCCGGATTACACACACACCTTCACACACATAAAAAAACATGCCTTTTACTTAGAACTACATTTTGCAGGAGGGACAATCTTGGATACAAAGCACTGTGTTGTCATGAGAATTTAGAACATTGAGTGAGAGAAAGGGATTCTATTTTTATACCAACATCCCCAACAAGGCCGCAGTGAAGCCTGCACATTCACCTGACTGCCCCTCCATTGAAGTTACACTCTGCGTGGGCATGACAGAAGGTCACCTGGGGGCCACAGGCCTGGGTGTGGCGCTCACAGTACTGGCCAGTGTAGCCCGGCTGGCAGGAGTCCACCTTACAACGCCCATCTGCCTCGGGACGGTTATCACACACACCATGGATACAGTCACAAGCTAGGGACAGAGGGGGAGAGACACATCATCAACATGAGACAGACGTGTCATCATCTGGGGACACTGATGTGTCCCTTTGTCAATATAGAAGACGTGGGTGTACTTTTGTCGCAGGCTGGTCCGTATTTGTCGGGGTTGGAGCAGTAGTGACACCGGGAGCCTTTGAAGTTGGTCTCACAGACACACGTCCCGTTTCCCTCGATCCCCTCAGAACACTAAGACACACGGTAGAAAATAAGTATAAATACCTACATGCTGAACATAAACACAAAGAGGAGGATTACGCCAATCACTGCATAGATTCTTTTCTCAGTCAGACTGGTTAAGTGGTTAAGGGATACGTTGGTTAGGTGGGGTGTCTCACCTGTCCATGACGGGAGCAGGGGGTGTTGAACCCTCCAGGACACGGGGTGCAGTCTGGCCCATAGAAGCCCTTACAGCACAGTGGTGTCTGGGGAGAGGGTGATGTAGAGGTGGGGTTAGGGAGGAGGATGGGCATAAGAGGGTGCAGAACTCAAATCAGGTCGGGCCTACAGAGTGTGTGAGGGGTGTTTGAGGTGTGCGAGGTGCGAGGGATGTTGTGTGTGGTGTATGTGTACATGTTTTCCTACATTATCAGGACCAGAATGTCCTGACAAGTCACCAGAATGTCCTGACAAGGCAGGATTTTTTTTTTAAGTGAATTTGTTAAAATGATATTTTAGGCTTGAAGGTTTAGGGTTTGGGGTTAAGGTTAGGTTTAGGGTTAGGAGTTAGGTTTAGGATTAAGGTTAGGTTTAGTGTTAGAAGTTTTGTGTGTGTCTGTGTGTGTCTGTACCGTGAGGGTCCTGTTGCATATGGGGGCGCAGCCAAACGTAGGGATGTTGAAACTCAGTATGTTCCGGAACACACAGCCACGAAAGAAGGTGTTCTACACAAAGGGGGCGACATCAGCAAAATAAACACAGAGCTGTATACAGTACATGGATGGCTGGATGGCTGTATGTCCCAAATGGCACTCTTTCACCTTTAAAGTTCACTACTCTTGTCCAGTGCCCATCCGGCTCTGTCAAAAGTAGTGCACTATATAGGGAATAGGATGCCATTTGTGACACAGACCATGGCGCTGAGTAAACACATACATTGCCTTCAGAAAGTGTTACAGCCTGAATTTAAAATGGATTAAATTTGGATTTTGTACATAGTGGTGTAAAGTACTTAAGTAAAAATACTTTCAAATGCTAATTAAGTAGTTTATTGGGGTACCTGTACTTTACTATTTATATTTTTGACGGTTTTTACTTTTACTTCACCATAATGTGCTTTTTACTCCATACATTTCCCTGACACCCAAAAGTTAAATTTTGAATGCTTAGCAGGACAGGAAAATTGTCAAATTTACACACTTATCAGGAGAACATCCCTGGTCATCCCTACTGTCTCTGATCTGGCAGACTCACTAAACACAAATGCTTAATTTGTAAATGTCACGACTTCCGCCGAAGTCGGTCCCTCTCCCTGTTCGGACGGCGTTCGGCGGTCGACGTCACCGGTCTTCTAGCCATCGCCGATCCACCTTTCATTTTCCATTTGTTTTCTCTTGTCTTCCCACACACCTGGTTTCAATTCCATCATTAAATGTTGTGTATTTAACCCTCTGTTCCCCCCATGTCCTTGTCCGGAATTGTTTATTGTAGTGCTTGTGCACGTTATGCTGGTGTGTAATGGGTTTTGTTTACCCATTGATTTATTGTTCTGTTAATGGTGGTTTTATTTATTAAACTGCGCCGTTGTAAATCAGTTTTTGCTCTCCTGCACCTGACTTCTCTGCCGCCAGTGCACACCCCCTACAGTAAATGATGTCTGAGTGTTGGAGTGTGCCCCTGGCTATCTGTAAAATAAAATAAACTGTCTGGTTTTCTTAATATAAAGATTTTGAAATTATTTATACTTTTACTTTTGATATTGAAGTATATTTTAGCAATTACATTTACTTTTGATACTTAAGTAAATATAAAACCAAATACTTTTCGACTTCTACTCAAGTCGTATTTTACTGGGTGACTTTCCCTTTTACTTGAGTCATTTTCTATTAACGCATCTTTACTTTTACTCAAGAATGACAATTCTGGGCCTACACATAATACCCCATAAAATCAAAGTGGAATTATGTTTTTAGACATTTTTAGAAATTAATTAAAAATGGTAACCTGAAATTTCTTGAGTTAATAAGTTTTCAACCCCTTTGGTATGGCAAGCCTAAATAACGTAATGAATAAATGTGCTTAACAAGTCACATAATAAGTTGCATGGACTCAATAATAGTGTTTAAGATGATTTTTGAATGACTACCTCATAAAATTATCTGTAAGGTCCCTCAGTCAAGCAGTGAATTTCAAAACAAAGAATCAACCACAAAGACCAGGGAGGTTTTCCAATGCCTCGCAAAGAAGGGCAGCTATTGGTAGATGGGTAAACATTTAAAAGCAAACATTGAATATCCCTTTGAGCATGGTGAAGTTATTAATTACACTTTGGATGGTGTATCAATACACCCAGTCACTACAAAGATGCAGGTGTCCTTCCTAACTCAGTTGCCAGAGAGGAAGGAAACTGCTCTGGGATTTCACCATGAGGCCAATGGTGACTTTAAAAGAGTTATGTTTGGGAAAAATCCAACACAACACATCACTGAGTACCACTCTTCATATTTTCAACGATGGTGGTGGCTGCATCATGTTATGGGTATGCTTGTAATCAGCAAAGACTAGGGATTTTTGGGGGATAATAAGTAATGTAATAGAGCTAAACAAAGGCAAAATTCTATAGGAAAACCTGGTTCAGTTTGCTTTCCTACATACACTGGGAGACAAATTCAGCAGGACAATAACCTAAAACACAAGGCCAAATATACACTGGAGTTGCTTACCAAGATTATATTGAATGTTACTGAGTGGCCTAGTTACAGTTTGAATAATTTTTTAAAGAATAATGTTCAAATATTGTACAATCCAGGTGTGCAAAGCTCTTGGAGACTTACTCATAAACACTTACACCTGTAATCGCTCCTAACATGACATTTTTTTCTTTTTTAAACCTTTATTTAACTAGGAAAGTCAGTTAAGAACAAATTCTTATTTACAATGACGGCTTACCCTGGCCAACGCTGGGCCAATTGTGCACCGCCCTATGGGACTCCCAATCAAGGCCAGATGTGATACAGCCTGGATTCGAACCAGGGACTTTAGTGATGCCTCTTGCACTGAGATGCGCCACTCGGGAGCCTGAGTAGTGACTTAGGGGTGTGAATACTGTCATCAAGGCAAAGGGTGGCTACTTTGAATAATTTCAAATATAAAATATATTTTTATTTGTTTAACACTTTTCTGGTTACTACATGATTCCATATGTGTTATTTCATAGTTTTGATCTCTTCACTATTATTCTACAATGTAGAAAATAGTAAAAATAAAGAAAAACTGTTGAATGAGTAGGTGTGTTCAAACTTTTTACTGGTACTGTATGTAAATGAGATATTTCTGTATTTCATTTTCAATTCATTTGCAAACCTTTCTAAAAACATATTTTCCTTTTGTCATGATGGGGTATTGTGTGTAGATGGGTGAGAAAACAGATATTTTTTATCCATTTTTAATTCAGGATGTAACACAAGAAAATGTGGAATAGGTCAAAGGGTATGAATACTTTCTGAAGGTACTGCACGAGGTTAAGGAAAGAGCCATGTGAAAGCAACTGAAAGGGATGCTTAGGTCTCTATACAGTATTTGCAAACTATTTGAGGTTGAGTGTGTGTGGGTTCTTACTGTGGACACTCCGGATGGGCAGCCGGACTTGGTCACCTTTGAGCAGCTGACACAGTCACCCTGGGTAGTAACATGTCAATGAAGAGAGACACTCAAATGAGGACAAGCAACCAGAACAAACTCCCTCACTAAATCTAAATAAAGGATGACTCTAATAATACGTTATAAAGTTAATAATGAACAAAACCTCTGAAACTAAAACACTTCATGTGAATGCAGGGGACGATCACAAAACCTGGCACTCAAACTCACCTTCATAAGTTTGTTCTCTGTGATGTCACACCTGTGAGGCAGTACCGGCTCGATGGAGGGCGGGATTAGAACCCCGTCCAGCGAATAGAGGCGTCCGTTCTTGGCCTCCACGTCTGCCTCCAGTACAGCCATGCCGTTGACCAGGATTTGACCCTATGGGGTTACGTCAGAGTCAGACACACACACCTACTGTACATGCACACGCACACACACACACACACACACACACACGCACACGCACACGCGCACACACACACTATATATACCTCTTCGCTTGTGTTGATGTGTCACATGTACTTACGTTTTCAGTCACATTGAACGAGAGGATCTGATTGGCAATGGTCCTAATCCGCTGGTTGGTCACAGCATTATAGACCTCCAACTTCAAACCAATGGAAAACAACAACCATATGCAAACACATTCACAGAATATTCAGAGTAGGAGTGCTGATCTAGGATCAGGTCTCCTCTGTCCATGTAATCTAATACATTATGATATAGACAAAACATCACAGGACATAACAGATCCTAGATCAGCACTAATACTCTAAGAAGATTAATGAATACGGACCTTGAAGTCTAAGGGACTCTACATGATCTGGTTTGGTGATTGACATGTAGCCTAACATGCACACTCACATTGATTGAGGGGACCACATGATTCCTTAGTAGCTCCAGTAGTTTAGTGCTTCCCTGAAATCAGACAAAAATAAGCCAAACACGCACATCACAGTCACGGTCTGGAGACATCACATGCATTGCAAAACGATGTGTGTGTTTGTGTCATCAGAGGCATAAGAGTTTGCAAGTGTACATGCGTGTGCGTGTGTATGTGTATGTGCACATGAGGTCATCCATTCCCTACCTCACTAGAGGTGAGATAGTCCAGCTGTCCCTCCTTCATGGCATCGAAGGCTGTGTTGGTGGGGGCAAAGATGGTGGAGGGCCCAGCCTCCTCCAATACAGAATCAATATTGGCTTTCTGTACAGATGAATCAAACCAAATCAAACTTTATTTAGATTGAATATTTCATACCAAAAAATGTAGTTGCATATAAATACATACAAATAAGAATAACAATACATTAATAAGATATCAAACAACAGGTTGATGTTACTTCATATCTGATATACTATACCCACTGAATAATACATAGAATATGTTAAATAAAATGTAAATAGCATGAAATGAATACAGAAGACAGTACCATCAACAAATCCTTGAACTTGGAAAACTTCCCATAGTCTGATAGAATCTTCATCAGATTCTCCTGGAAAAGATAACATGACAAGTCATGTCAAAATGGAACTTAGCCTAACTTAATAACAACCTGTCTTGTTGCTTTCAGTTGGCTCATTCATCCCCCCTCCTCCTCTCCCCTGTAACTATTCCCCAGGTCGTTGCTGTAAATGAGAATGTGTTCTCAGTCAACTTACCTGGTCGAATAAGGGTTAAATAAATAAAAATATAGGCACAAATGTAGGCGTTACAAATGCTATTCTAAGTATAATAAACAATGTTTCTGGTTCGTCCCAAATGGCACCCTATTCCCTATGTACTGCACTACTTTTGACTAAAAGTAATGCACTAAATAGGGAATAGGGTGCCGTTTGTGACGCAACGTCTGTCTCTGGTATTTGTGCACCTCTCTATCGCTCTCCACGGTGGGTGAGACACTGTCCATCAGCTTGTTGATAATATGGATGATCCCATTGGAAGCGATGACATCAGACTGCAGGACCCCGCCCTTCTTCCTGCTGCCATGGATACGGATCTTGAGCTGCTTGTCCTGTCGGGGGATCATCAAATTATTTTGCTGACATGACCAGCGTGACCTGTCATTAGAGCAGTGTTTCTCATTGGACCGTCTTGTGCTGTGTCATCACTACTACTATGAGAAGCACACTCTTGGGACGGTGTTCACTTTTGTCAGTCTAAATCAGGAGGGCCTTGGTAATGAGGCTTGCCCCTGTGTGTGTGTGTGTGTGTGTGTGTGTGTGTGTGTGTGTGTGTGTGTGTGTGTGTGTGTGTGTGTGTGTGTGTGTGTGTGTGTGTGTGTGTGTGTGTGTGTGTGTGTGTGTGTGTGTGTGTGTGTGTGTGTGTGTCTCACGTCATCTGTTGTCACCGTCTCCCCTGCCTTGCCCGTCAGAGTGTAGTAGATGACCCCTTTGTTCAGCATATCATAGGGCATCTCTCCGGCAGCAATGTGCAGCTTACACAGGTACTTAGCCTTCATTGGGTCAGCCATCAGAGTTATCAGCTGAGATAGGACAACAAATATGATAAACATTTCAGCTATAGGGGGAAAAGTAAAAAATATTGGTCTTGTGTTCCAAAAGTATACAAAATATGCAGCAATATAGCCACAGTGTCTCCAGGTGTCTACTGTGTATCATATAGCTACAGTTCTCTAAGTGTCTAGTGTGTATCATATAGCTACAGTTCTCTAGGTGTCTACTGTGTATCAATATAGCTACAGTTCTCTAGGTGTCTAGTGTGTATCATATAGCTACAGTTCTCTAGGTGTCTACTGTGTATCAATATAGCTACAGTTCTCTAGGTGTCTAGTGTGTATCATATAGCTACAGTTCTCTAGGTGTCTACTGTGTATCAATATAGCTACAGTTCTCTAGGTGTCTAGTGTGTATCAGTATAGCTACAGTTCTCTAGGTGTCTAGTGTGTATCAATATAGCTACAGTTCTCTAGGTGTCTACTGTGTATCAATATAGCTACAGTTCTCTAGGTGTCTAGTGTGTATCATATAGCTACAGTTCTCTAGGTGTCTACTGTGTATCAATATAGCTACAGTTCTCTAGGTGTCTAGTGTGTATCATATAGCTACAGTTCTCTCGGTGTCTAGTGTGTATCATATAGCTACAGTTCTCTAGGTGTCTAGTGTGTATCAATATAGCTACAGTTCTCTAGGTGTCTACTGTGTATCAATATAGCTACAGTTCTCTAGGTGTCTACTGTGTATCCATATAGCTACAGTTCTCTAGGTGTCTAGTGTGTATCATATAGCTACAGTTCTCTAGGTGTCTAGTGTGTATCAATATAGCTACAGTTCTCTAGGTGTCTAGTGTGTATCCATATAGCTACAGTTCTCTAGGTGTCTAGTGTGTATCAATATAGCTACAGTTCTCTAGGTGTCTAGTGTGTATCAATATAGCTACAGTTCTCTAGGTGTCTAGTGTGTATCATATAGCTACAGTTCTCTAGGTGTCTAGTGTGTATCAATATAGCTACAGTTCTCTAGGTGTCTAGTGTGTATCATATAGCTACAGTTCTCTAGGTGTCTAGTGTGTATCATATAGCTACAGTTCTCTAGGTGTCTAGTGTGTATCATATAGCTACAGTTCTCTAGGTGTCTAGTGTGTATCAATATAGCTACAGTTCTCTAGGTGTCTAGTGTGTATCAGTATAGCTACAGTGCCTCTAGGTGTCTAGTGTGTATCAATATAGCTACAGTTCTCTAGGTGTCTAGTGTGTATCAATATAGCTACAGTTCTCTAGGTGTCTACTGTGTATCAATATAGCTACAGTGCCTCTAGGTGTCTAGTGTGTATCAATATAGCTACAGTTCTCTAGGTGTCTACTGTGTTTCAATATAGCTACAGTGCCTCTAGGTGTCTAGTGTGTATCAATATAGCTACAGTTCTCTAGGTGTCTAGTGTGTATCAATATAGCTACAGTCTCTAGGTGTCTAGTGTGTATCATATAGCTACAGTGTCTCTAGGTGTCTACTGTGTATCAATATAGCTACAGTTCTCTAGGTGTCTACTGTGTATCATATAGCTACAGTTCTCTAGGTGTCTACTGTGTTTCAATATAGCTACAGTGCCTCTAGGTGTCTAGTGTGTTTCAATATAGCTACAGTTCTCTAGGTGTCTACTGTGTTTCAATATAGCTACAGTTCTCTAGGTGTCTACTGTGTATCAATATAGCTACAGTTCTCTAGGTGTCTACTGTGTATCATATAGCTACAGTGCCTCTAGGTGTCTAGTGTGTATCAATATAGCTACAGTTCTCTAGGTGTCTACTGTGTTTCAATATAGCTACGGTTCTCTAGGTGTCTAGTGTGTATCAATATAGCTACAGTTCTCTAGGTGTCTACTGTGTATCCATATAGCTACAGTTCTCTAGGTGTCTAGTGTGTATCATATAGCTACAGTTCTCTAGGTGTCTAGTGTGTATCATATAGCTACAGTTCTCTAGGTGTCTACTGTGTATCAATATAGCTACAGTGCCTCTAGGTGTCTACTGTGTATCATATAGCTACAGTTCTCTAAGTGTCTAGTGTGTATCAATATAGCTACAGTTCTCTAGGTGTCTAGTGTGTATCATATAGCTACAGTTCTCTAGGTGTCTAGTGTGTATCATATAGCTACAGTTCTCTAGGTGTCTACTGTGTATCAATATAGCTACAGTTCTCTAGGTGTCTACTGTGTATCAATATAGCTACAGTTCTCTAGGTGTCTAGTGTGTATCCATATAGCTACAGTTTTCTAGGTGTCTAGTGTGTATGTTACCGGAGTTCCTTTGAAGCCCTTGTTGATTGGGACGAAGACGGTAAAGGGGCCAAAGTTGCTCAGGGGCCAAGTAATGGCACCTGGAGCAGGAGGAGGAAGAGGAGGAGGAGGAAAAGAGAGATAGAGAGCGAAAGAGAGAGACTATATCAACCAAGGCCCATGACAAAAGAGGTGCTTTTCTGCAACTTTAATGAGTCACTGATTGGCTGATGATAAATCAATGAGACGCACCAAAGAGTGTGATGGCATTGCTGAGCTGGCCGGTCCATTGGCCCCCGGGCTCTGAGTTCAGATCGTTCAGACGCTGCATGATGTTGCCATAGCAAATCTTGCCGTTGCCCAGGTAACCCTCGTGACATGTGCACCTGGAGTAAGAGAGACGTACAAAGGTAAGATGACCTTTTGAAAAAAGGATGGTTTTACTGCACAGATATCTTTAAACACACTAAGTCAAAGAGAACAGAAACACGCTGACTCTACTATGTTCGGCTCCACTGTTGAACAGTTGGCGTGTTTGCTGCAGGAGTTAGGTCTGCACAAATCCTTCAGGCTGCAGCTCACCCCTCCTGTCAGGTGGTCAAACCCGTCTTGACACTCACAATGAGACTACGAGAGAAACCAAAAACACCACTCAGGGGGAGGTTCACCAAACACATGTCCACCCTCAAATGAATGGCACATTATCACCAATTGAAGCAATAAAATGTTATATTTGACTTGCATTATCAATTAGTTTCATTTGTCGGTTAGAAAAACACACACACGCACGCACGCACGCACACACACACAGACAGACACACACACACACACACACACACACACACACACCTTCCCTGGCCCATCGTACACGCAGCGAGCAGAGTCAGCAGAGCAGCCCCCCAGGTGTGTTTGACAGGGGTCTATGGGAACACACACGTGCCCATCCCCGGTGTAGCCCTGGGCACAGGTACACAAGTGCTTGTTGGGCCCCACATGGGCACAGGTGGCATGGATGTGGCACACCTGCTGCAGGCACGGGTTTATGGCTGTGAGAGGAGACAAATCATCTTATAAACTATTATATACAGTCCATTCGGAAAGTATTTAGACCCATTGACCTTTTCCACATTTTGTTACGTGACAGCCTTATTCTAAAATGGATTAAATTGTTTTTTTCCCCCTCATAAATCTATTCATAATGACAGAGTAAAAACAGGTTATTAGAAATTTTTGCAAATGTATCAAAAATTCATAAACTGAAATATCACATTTACATAAGTATTCAGACCCTATTTTGTTGAAGCACATTTGGCAGTGATTACAGTCTCAAGTCTTCTTAGGTATGAAGCTACCAGCTTGGCACACCTGTATTTGGAGAGGTTCTCCAATTCTTCTCTGCAGATCCTCTCAAGCTCTGTCAGGCTGGATGGGGAGTGTCACTGCACAGCTATTTTCAGGTCTCTCCAGAGATGTTCAATCGGGTTCAAGTCCGGGTTCTGGCTGGGTCACTTAATTAAGGACATTCAGAGACTTGTCCCAAAGCCCCTCCTGCGTTGTCTTGGCTGTCTGCTTAGGGCCGTTGTCCTGTTGGAAGGTAAACCTTCGCCCCAGTCTGAGGTCCTGAGCACTCTGGAGCAGGTTTTCATCAAGTATCTCTCTGTTCTTTGCTCCATTCATCTTTCCCTCGATCCTGACTAGTCTCCCAGTCCCTGACGCTGAAAAACCTCCCCACAGCATGATGCTGCCACCACCATGCTTCACCGTAGGGATGGTGCCAGGTTTCCTCCAGACGTGACGCTTGGCATTCAGACCAAAGAGTTCGATATTGGTTTCATCAGAGCAGAGAATCTTGTTTCTCATGGTCTGAGAGTCATTTAGGTACCTTTTGGTGGAGTGCTGCAGAGATGGTTGTCCTTCTGGAAGGTTCTCCCATCTCCACAGAGGAACTCTGGAGCTCCGTCAGAGTGGCCATCAGGTTCTTGGTCACTTCCCTGACCATTGCTCAGTTTGGCCGGACGGTCAGCTCTAGGAAGAGTCTTGGTGGTTTCAAACTTATTCCATTTATGAATGACGGAGGACACTGTGTTCTTGGGGACCTTCAAGGCTGCAGGAATGTTTTGGTACCCTTCCCCAGATCTGTGCCTCGACACAATCCTGTCTCGGAGCTCTACAGACAATTCCTTCGACCTCATGGCTTGGTCTTTGCGCTGACATGCACTGTCAACTGTGGGACCTTATATAGACAGGTGTGTGCCTTTCCAAATCATGTCCAATCAATAGAATTTACCACAGATGGACTTATCTCAAGGATGATCTATGGAAACAGGATGCATCTGAGCTCAATTTCGAGTCTCATAGCAAAGGGTCTGAATACTTATGTTAAAAGGTATTTTTTTATTTATTTTTAATACATTTTTAAAAAATTAAAAAAACGTTTTCGCTTTGTCATTATGGGGTATTGTATATAGACTGATGAGGAACATTTTTGCTGTCACTCACATATGCATTGATCTCCAGAGGTTCGGTAGCCAGGTAGACATTGACAACGCAGCGACCCATCAAGTGAGCCCTGCATACAGCGAGTGTTCTGTGGACAAAGCAGAGAAGAGCACTCCGGCAGCTCTGAAAGATGACAGAGATACATGCTGTTATTAAGGTGATGAGCAAGTTGTCATTAGATGAAAACATATAGGTAGGTTATAGATCAGGGAGTTAATGCTTTAGCACCCGACAGGAATAACGCATTATGATACAGTTCTAACACATTATAAGACATGTCATAAGCATGCATCACCACTGGTTCTCTTACCCAGATCACATTTTGGGCCTTTATACGCAGAGAAGCAGGTGCATATCCCGTCACCGTGGATACCAGCATTACACAGGCCATGTACACACGTGCAGGCTGATGGACCGGGAAATGGAGAATGATGGGATTGACAGGGAGAGAAACAGGTAAATATTACAATGCAATGGATCACCAACAAATGGCACCAAAGTGGACTCTATCTCTAGGTGCATGGGACAGTCACAAAATGGGGTAGATAAAGAGTCTCAATCTTAAAGAAAGGGACCGAGTTGGTTACCAGAACTACAGGTTGAGCCGTAAAGATTATCTGCACAGTCTTCACACGCAGTTCCCACGAAGCCAGGCTGAGGAGGACAAACACAGTGATGGACCATTCTTTGTCTGTGCGTGTGTGCGTGTATGTGTGCTCGCGTGCGTGTGCGTGTGCACATGTGTGTTTACTTGCATATATGTGTGTGTCTATGCGTCATCATCCAGTACCTTACAGCTGCAGGTCCCGTTGCCCCCCATGCCTTCAGAACACAGTCCATTATTACTGCAGGGCCTGTCTGCGTCCTCTGGGCACTCTGGGACAGGAAGACAGTACCATTCGCATTAGTCTCATATCAACAGAGAGATGGACAACCAATCTCAATGAAACAGTGATTGGAAACCGAATGGTGTGTGTTGTTCCAATGTCCAGGAGAGCACGTGACTTGACAATAGCCCGGACGTAATGCTATGACAGCTGTGTCTCCAGGGATCTGAGTAAGCAGACGTGTTGCACTGCAAACACAGACCCCCTCACCTCTTCGCCCCCTCTCCACTTCCTCTCCTCCTCTCCTCCGTCTCTCTCCTCCTCTTTCCTTCTCATTCTCTCATGTGTGCCTCTCTTATCAGAATTACCCATCATCACTCATCCCCTTCCTTCCCGTAAGCTGCACACACACAATGTAAACACAAGCATGCACAGTGGGTTGCCAAGGGTCTCCTTACAATCAGCAGACTCTAGGAAAGTAGTTGTTCTTGTCAGCAGATTCACACTCACTCAGGGTACTGGGGACCACACTGCATCGGTGAGTAAAACAATTGCAATAATATCCTTTAATGTTTACCCAATATTTACTTTAATAAATGATAACCTTCTAATGTGGGTAATTTGTACCTAAAATGTAACTTTGTTGCACAACATGTGGGGAGAGTAATTCAGTCGACATACATCAAGTCTCACCAGGACAGAGAATACTTCACACGTCCATGTTATCCTGTCACAGAACGACACAGGGGACCATTGAGACAGAGAGGAAGAACTATGGCCCCCGTTAATGTCCTTACTACTGCCCATCTTTTATAACCTCACAACACAATCACTGAGAGGGAGGGAGGACGGGGGAGAGGGAGAGAGAGAGAGAGAGAGAGAGAGAGAGAGAGAGAGAGAGAGAGAGAGAGAGAGAGAAAGAGAGGGGGAGCGAGAGAGAGAGAGAGAGAGAGAGAGAGAGAGAGAGAGGGAGATAGAATGTGTGTTAGTGTTTTTGTGTGTGTGCAAGAGAGTGTGGGAGGGGGGATAAGAAGGGTCTATGACAGGAACAAAAGAGCTAGAGAGAGGAAGCCTGGACTCAGTGCTATCGGGGTGTCAGCACATTCCTGGAAGACAGGGGCCCGCTGACGATGAGCCCTAATTGGGAGGAAGGAAGTGTGCGAGTCCCCTGCGCCGAAAGGCCTAACCTGCATCCTGCACCCAATACCACAATGTGGGTTGTCCTGGCCTGCCGGTGCACACAGGACACTGCTGACACACTTTCCTACTTTGGACAGCTTTCTCTTCTGTCTATTTGTTCCCCTGTAACAATTTTTTTTCCGAAACAGGCCACTCTTCCTCTCTGAGGAGGGATGCGAGCGCTTTCCTCCTGTTTTTTTGTCACACAGCACTCAGCACTGGGATTCAATGGCAGTAGCAGCCAAGTACACGTCTGAACTCTTCCTATCAAAACATTCCCTCAGAGTCCCCACAGCTTACCGTGTTACAGAACCACCAAAACATGAGCAAATACGAGAACCCTCTGTTTCAAAGCAAGCCTTTGAAAAGGGAGCATCTGGGGTTAAATAGCGTTTCAGAAATGATGTCACCACCACCGAAATGGTTTGTCTTTTCATCTCGTGTTGCTTTCCTCATCAATGCGGCTTGGTGACTCATCGATGAGCAGCAGTGATTGATTACAGTATTGGATGCAGTGTGTTGTTTTGCTCACCGATGCAGTCTGGTCCCCAGTACCCTGGACAGCAGCGGGGCTCAACCACCTCCTTGTAACACTCATGAGAACAGCCCTTGATAGACAGCACCAGGCTGGGCAAGGAACTCACACGGTACCTACAGAGAGAGAGATGACATACTACTGGGAGATACCTGCTGTAGGATACAGTGCCACAGTAGTCACAACGCTCTGTACAACATACCTGGTTGTGTCTTATGTTAAGCAGAGACATGAGATATTACTTAGATACTACTAAGAGATATCTCCTCCATCTATTCTATTTCTCCCTCACTCCCTTCCCCATTCTGTCCCCTTTTCCCCCCATATCCTTCTTCCACCCTCATTTCCTCCCCATATCCCCTCTTCCACCCTTACCCCCTTGCCCACTCACTTGCAGTCCGGCTTTCCCTTCCCGGGGATCTTCTTGTTGAAGCCTGCTGGACAGCCCACGTTGGAACTGATGCTACAGGAGTGACACTCTGTCTTGGTCATCACCAGGGTTGTCATGTCACACCGGTTCTGTTGTGGTGGAGGGAGAAGAGCGGATACTGTAAGACACACAGACCTGGTGCTGTGTGTCATTGTGGACTGAGGAACACCCCAAATAACCACACACAACAGTGTACCGACACGCTTTTCTTATCTCTGTTGACTTCCCATTGTGTGTCAGAAGTCATAAAGTCACATCACGGTTTGAGAGTTACCTGATGAACGTACCAGGGCCGAATCTCTTAGCTGTTCCCAACTGAATGTTGAAGCCAATGCCCTATTGAGCCCTCGCCAATCCTCTTATCCACTCAAATCAATGGAATTTTCCACAGTTCTTAAAACAGTGGAGAGGTCAGACTATTATTTCCTGCCTGTCTTTCATCATACTAGAATAACATTAACCACCACTTTATAACCCAACACCCAATCCCCGAACAGAGAAAACTGTGTTTGTGCATGATGAATAGTTTGTTTTTTGGCAGTAGTGTACTCCTGGGTATACACAGTGTTTTGACATCATCAAAGCGTATTTGAGAGGATTTGTTTACTTTGACCAGAGTTGGACAGACGTTGGGTAAACAGAAAGATATTGTTTAATGACTTCTGCTGGGACCTGCATCATCTGATCTGATCTACCCAGCATGCAACAGTACCCGGGCGCTACTCAGAGAAACCACAAAACTCAGACAAAGACAAACACAAACATGCTAGTTATGTTTCAAAACCACATAGAGCCAACCCCTGAAACACAGCACTAAGTCATCATACAGTACACCATCCAAAATCCCCAAACCACACAACAACACTTTAAAATGTCCAAAACAGTAAGCAACAAAACAAGTCAAGCTGAATTGTTAGATACTACTGCACTGTTGGAGCTAGGAACACAAGCATTTCGCTACACCCGCACTTAACATCTGCTAAATACGTGTATGTGACCAATAAAATGTGATTTGATTTGTATTGTGTGTCCAATGCCCACAGCTCCCTGACCACTCTTGGCAGCCCTTCCATACGTCTAGCTACCAATGAGGGTGTGACAGTGAGTCCGAATGATGAACGCACTGACGTGTGTGCGGTAAAAGTGGGACTCACCTTGGCGGCGGCAGCAGCGGAGGCGGTGTAGTGGTCGTACCCCAGAAGTAGCAGCGTGAGCAGCAGTGGTCCGGTCACAGGCGCCATAACTCTGGATCTCTCTCCTTCTCTCTCTCTCTCTCTGTCAGTATCACTCGCTGTGCCCCTGTATCTCCCTCCCTCTACCTCTCTGACCCACTCCCTGTCACTTTGAGTCACTCTTTTTAGCTCTCTCTCGCCCTCCCTCTCTGAGGCACGTCAGTGGACTGTGACCGCTCACTTAGCCCATCTGACTTTTCAACAACCTCCCTCCTCTCTCCCCCTCCCCTCAACTCCCCTCTTTCCTGTGCCAGTAGTAGCAGAGAGGGTCACCTGCATTCATACACTCCACACACGTGCACATACACAAACATGTATGGGCATACTGTCCATGCAAACACACACACACACGCACGCACGCATGCACGCACGCACACACGTGCGCACGCGCACACGTGCGCACGCGCTGGCGCTTACACGCGCATACGCACAGACATACAGACGGACACACAGACGCACACACTGACACACACAATCCCCCCCCCCCCCCCCGGCACACACACACACAATCCCCCCGGCACACACACACACAACCCCTTCATCCGTCTATACTCCAGCATCTGTCAGCAGTTGGAAGGGGGGGTTAGGTCTGGTCTTGTCTTCAAACAGTGGTGTTGGAGAGAAGGAGAATGGCAGGACATCCTGGACTGTAAATAAGATTCACCCTCTCCTGTCCCATCTGCACTCTTCCTGACAACATTCTGTCCCGTCATGACTTTCAGACCCAGCGTTTTCCCAGAAGAGGTCAGGATGACATGCTTTATGCTGAGTGGCATTACTGACCTAACATACACACACATAGGTGTACGCACACACTCATATAAGTGTTACCAAAGCAGTGCAATGAGATTTGACAGAGTTGAGGGTGGGGTTCATCCTTTGTTTACGCTGAAGCATCAAGATACAGATGGATACATACTACACAGGCAATCTTCCAAATACCAAAACATCTAATTAACTAACATACAGTGTTACAGTGTTGACTACTCATATAATCCAATCAACACCAACCGTGTTTAATCCCATTTATCATATCAGCTTTATTTGGCAAATGGCCCAAAAAAGAAGGGATTACCATCTGTCACCTTCAGCCCTGATCCAGCCTCTCCACAAAGTACGGAATCACGCTAATCGTGCCAGAATATGATGGGGTGATTCCATTTCAGTAGAGGGGCCACTCAGGTGAGAGGGGAGAGGGAGATCCTCAGAACATCTTGAGCAGGGAGCTCAGAGGTTACGGTTGTGGTTGAGATGGACAGCAACAGCACGGCCCTGGCTGATCTAGGCTTGGATTGGGGTTTGGACCATGGCACACCATTGGCAGAGGGTGGCACAGCTTTGGCAGAGGGTACAGTGCCCAGCATCTTGGCAGTGGCCACAGTCTTCCCTCAGGAGGGCTACAGCGTCCTCTCTTTCCTCATGTTCCTCCTCATCACCATCGTCTCTGTCTCCAACAACCTTCTGGTCACGGTCGTGTTGACGAGGAACACACACTTCCTGTTGATCCCCATGAACATCATCGTCCTCCGCCTGGCCATCTCCGACCTCCTCCTCGTCCTCTACGGCTCCATCGTTGCTACGGTGACCGACTAGGTTTTCTGTCTCTTCTAAGCCTTTGCAGTCATGATGCTATTTGTACTGGCTGTCTGATTAGATCATTATTTTAGGTGTTAATTGTTTTCAGGTTTTTTGACCTGTTAGTAAAGAGTGTCCCTCAATTAAATGAAGCTAATACAGAGATTGATTGAGACATATTTTAAAGGAATGTACAACTGCTTTGAAGATGACCCGATGAAGAAGCATCCAGGGCCTGGGGGTGGTGTGGCTGGCCTGCCTGCCATGGGCCCTCTACTGGGCTGGGGCTCCACCTGGGACAACTTCAAATCATATCAAATCAAATTTTATTTGTCACATACACATGGTTAGCAGATGTTAATGCAAGTGTAGCGAAATGCTTGTGCTTCTAGTTCCGACCATGCAGTAATATCTAACAAGTAATCTAACCTAACAATTTCACAACAACTACCTTATACACACAAGTGTAAAGGAATGAATAAGAATATGTACATAAAAATATGTGAATGAGCGATGGCCGAACGGCATAGGCAAGATGCAGTAGAAGGTATAGAGTACAGTGTATACATATGAGATGAGTAATGTAGGGTATGTAAACATGATATAAAGTGGCATTGTTTAAAGTGGCTAGTGATATATTTATTAAATACATTTTTCCATTATTAAAGTGGCTAGAGTTGAGTCAGTATGTTGGCAGCAGCCACTCAATGTTAGTGATGGCTGTTTAACAGTCTCTCGGTCCCCGCTTTGATGCACCTGTACTGACCTCGCCTTCTGGATGATAGCGGGGTGAACAGGCAGTGGCTCGGGTGGTTGTTGTCCTTGATGATCTTTTTGGCCTTCCTGTGACATCGGGTGGTGTAGGTGTCCTGGAGGGCAGGTAGTTTGCCCCCGGCGTTGTGCAGACCTCACTACCCTCTGGAGAGCCTTACGGTTATGGGCAGAGCAGTTGCCATACCAGGCGGTGATACAGCCCGACAGGATGCTCTCGATTGTGCATCTGTAAAAGTTTGTGAGTGTTTTTGGTGACAAGCAGAATTTCTTCAGCCTCCTGAGGTTGAAGAGGCGCTGTTGCGCCTTCTTCACCACGCTGTCTGTGTGAGTGGACCATTTCAGTTTGTCCGTGATGTGTATGCCGAGGAACTTTCCACCCTCTCCACTACTGTCCCGTCGATGTGGATAGGGGGGTGCTCCCTCTGCTGTTTCCTGAAGTCCAAGGTCATCTCCTTTGTTTTGTTGACATTGAGTATGAGGTTATTTTCCTGACACCACACTCCGAGGGCCCTCACCTCCTCCCTGTAGGCCGTCTCGTTGTTGTTGGTAATGAAGCCTACCACTGAAGTGTCGTCTGCAAACTTGATGATTGAGTTGGAGGCGTGCATGGCCACGCAGTCGTGGGTGAACAGGGAGTAGAGTAGAGGGCTGAGAACGCACCCTTGTGGGGACCCAGTGTTGAGGATCAGCGGGGTGGAGATGTTGTTACCTACCCTCACCAACTGGGGGCGGCCTGTCAGGAAGTCCAGGACCCAGTTGCACAGAGCGGGGTCGAGACCCAGGGTCTAGAGCTTAATGACAAGCTTGGAGGGTACTATGGTGTTAAATGCTGAGCTGTAGTCGATGAACAGCATTCTTACATAGGTATTCCTCTTGTCCAGATGGGTTAGGGCAGTGTGTAGTGTGATGGCGATAGCGTCGTCTGTGGACCTATTGGGGCGGTATGCAAATTGGAGTGGGTCTAGGGTGTCAGGTAGAGTGGAGGGGATATGATCCTTGACTAGTCTCTCAAAGCACTTCATGATGAAGTGGTACCCTGCATGGTACCCTGCATGGTCCTCTGCTTCCTATTTCCTTCTGTGGTTCTAGTCTACTGCTACAGTAATGTACTCAGCACCATGAGGAGGGTACTAGGTGTGGGTGTGCTAGCGTGTACAGCATGCGTTGACTGTACCTGTATGTGTTGTCTCAGCTGAACCGTAGCGTGGAGCAGCAGGGCAGTAGATCCTAGCCATGATGGGGGCCTTTATCCTCTGCTGGCTGGCCTACTTCTCCACATCCCTTCTCTCCTGGACGCACTACCCACCTACTTGGCCAAGTCCAGTCCCGTATTCAACCCTGTTACCTACTTCCTGGCCAACACAGGTGATGGACAGAATTTCCTTGTCAGGGGTTATAGGTTAGGGGTGAGGGTGTGAAGGGTAAAGGGTGTATTTTGAGGTGCAGTTACTCTCCCCACAAAGAGGCCACCCAAGTACAGCAAATAGTACATTTAGATAAGACTGGTAAAGTACTTGGCAAATTCATGGTAAGGTAAGGATACTAGGCTTGAACTTCCACCAATTTTTACTTTGAAGATTTTAGCTTCAATTCTGAAATGGCAGTTCACCACCTCCTCTTTAACCATAGTCCCATCCCTCTCTTCTCTATCTATCTCTCTCCCTCTCTGTCTGTCTCCTTCAGCTCCGTGATTATGCTCTGTAGCTCATGTCCTGTGGCCACTACGTCCCCCGTGTCTTTGCCGATACAGATGACACTGGTCAATGGTAATTGGCTACAGACGTCGTGGAAACATTCTGCCAACACCAATACAGATGTATGATCTTCATTTGAGCCAGTTTGCTACAGCAGGAATAATCCTGCAGCAACAGGAAATGTGAATTATTATGTGGATTTCAGAAGCCTTTTTAAACCTCAACTACACTACATGTTTAAAATGTCCTCCATTGCAGGAAAGGTCTCCTGCAACAGGGTGATCAAATTAAGATCCTACTTCTGTACCTATCATCGTGGACAGAATCATTGTTCAATCTCCACTGGAACAGATCTACACTAAAGCCAGAGGACGCCATACATAGTTTTAAAGTTCTACAGTATTATTACTTGATGTGTCTTGGACCTATCCTGTGCATATAAGCTTTTACAGACACTCTTTTAATTAAATTTGACAGCAAACAAATGATAAGCTTCCAGTCGTTTCAGGAAATGGTAAGCTTGTGTGACCCTTAACCTCCTTCCAAACCCTTCAACCCATAACATTTTTATCCATGTATGTCATCTGGCTAAAAAGTACTTCTGAAGGCTTAAAGAAAACGCTCTGTCCTACTCCTTTGTCACCAGATTTGCTGAGATTACTTCCTGATTAGTCATCCCAATAAGAGCATCTATCATCCCCAATAGAGGATTAGGGGTTTCTGGATAACATAGCAACATTTATAAAGAGAGGATTTCTTATTTGATTTAGTGGATTGCCCCTGGTAAATCTGGGTGCATGTTCATACATTTTCTCTAGCAGGTTTGTCTCTTTGTATACATTGACAAGCAATGCCTGCATTTGAACTCAAGAGGACAGCAGAGAGTACAGAATGAGAGCAATGCTGTAAGGACCTGTTGAAACAATAGGCTATAAATGCACTGCTCATCATTGGAGGCTGGTGGAAAGAGCTATAGGAGGACAGGCTCATTGTAATGTAATTGAATGGTTTCAAACATATGGAAACCACATATTTGACGCCATTCCATTTGTTCCATTCCAGACAGTTGAATGAGCCTGTCCTCCTATAGCTCCTCCCACCAGCCTCCACTGCAGATCATATTATTGTTGCTAGGGACTCTTTTGGAAGAAGCTAGCCAG
This sequence comes from Salmo salar, assembly GCF_965601325.2. Classification (NCBI taxonomy): domain Eukaryota; kingdom Metazoa; phylum Chordata; class Actinopteri; order Salmoniformes; family Salmonidae; genus Salmo; species Salmo salar. The sequence continues at coordinate 46,397,436 of NC_138297.1, forward strand.
CTAACGAAGAACAACAAAGAATATCTAGTTAACAGAATAAAAGAAAGAGAAAATCAGGACAGAAGAAAAAGGATATCAAAGTGAAACAGTTCTCTAAAGACACAAGAGACAATAATACAAGAAACAACACTTCTGTAGCTTGTCAACTATGTGTCTGTCTATCCCTGTTCTCTCCCCTCTGCACAGGCCATACAAACGCTTCACACCGCATGGCCGCTGCCACTCTAACCTGGTGGTCCCAGCGCGCACGACCCACGTGGAGTTCCAGGTCTCCGGCAGCCTCTGGAACTGCCGGTCTGCAGCCAACAAGGCTGAGTTCATCTCAGCCTATGCCTCCCTCCAGTCCCTAGACTTCCTGGCGCTGACGGAAACATGGATTACCACAGATAACACTGCTACTCCTACTGCTCTCTCTTCGTCTGCCCACGTGTTCTCGCATACCCCTAGAGCATCGAGCCAGCGGGGTGGTGGCACTGGAATCCTCATCTCTCCCAAGTGGACATTCTCTCTTTCTCCCCTGACCCATCTGTCTATCTCCTCATTTGAATTCCATGCTGTCACAGTTACCAGCCCTTTCAAGCTTAACATCCTTATCATTTATCGCCCTCCAGGTTCCCTTGGAGAGTTCATCAATGAGCTTGACGCCTTGATAAGTTCCTTTCCTGAGGATGGCTCACCTCTCACAGTTCTGGGTGACTTTAACCTCCCCACGTCTACCTTTGACTCATTCCTCTCTGCCTCCTTCTTTCCACTCCTCTCCTCTTTTGACCTCACCCTCTCACCTTCCCCCCCTACTCACAAGGCAGGCAATACGCTTGACCTCATCTTTACTAGATGCTGTTCTTCCACTAATCTCATTGCAACTCCCCTCCAAATCTCCGACCACTACCTTGTATCCTTTTCCCTCTTGCTCTCATCCAACACTTCTCACTCTGCCCCTACTCGGATGGTATTGCGCCGTCCCAACCTTCGCTCTCTCTCTCCCGCTACTCTCTCCTCTTCCATCCTATCATCTCTTCCCTCTGCTCAAACCTTCTCCAACCTATCTCCTGATTCTGCCTCCTCAACCCTCGTCTCCTCACTTTCTGCATCCTTTGGTTTTCTCTGTCCCCTATCCTCCAGGCCGGCTCGGTCCTCCCCTCCAGCTCCATGGCTCGACGACTCACTACAAGCTCACAGAACAGGGCTCCGGGCAGCCGAGCGGAAATGGAGGAAAACTCGCCTCCCTGCGGACCTGGCATCCTTTCACTCCCTCCTCTCTACATTCTCCTCTTCTGTCTCTGCTGCTAAAGCCACTTTCTACCACTCTAAATTCCAAGCATCTGCCTCTAACCCTAGGAAGCTCTTTGCTACCTTCTCCTCCCTCCTCAATCCTCCTCCCCCTCCCCCCCCCTCTCTGCGGATGACTTCGTCAACCATTTTGAAAAGAAGGTTGACGATATCCGATCCTCGTTTGCTAAGTCAAACGACACCGCTGGTCCTGCTCACACTGCCCTACCCTGTGCTTTGACCTCTTTCTCCCCTCTCTCTCCAGATGAAATCTCGCGTCTTGTGACGGCCGGCCGCCCAACAACCTGCCCACTTGACCCTATCCCCTCCTCTCTTCTCCAGACCATTTCCGGAGACCTTCTCCCCTTCCTCACCTCGCTCATCAACTCATCCTTGACCGCTGGCTACGTCCCTTCCGTCTTCAAGAGAGCGAGAGTTGCACCCCTTCTGAAAAAACCTACACTCGATCCCTCCGATGTCAACAACTACAGACCAGTATCCCTTCTTTCTTTTCTCTCCAAAACTCTTGAACGTGCCGTCCTTGGCCAGCTCTCCTGCTATCTCTCTCAGAATGACCTTCTTGATCCTAATCAGTCAGGTTTCAAGACTGGGCATTCAACTGAGACTGCTCTTCTCTGTGTCACGGAGGCTCTCCGCACTGCTAAAGCTAACTCTCTCTCCTCTGCTCTCATCCTTCTAGACCTATCTGCTGCCTTTGATACTGTGAACCATCAGATCCTCCTCTCCACCCTCTCCGAGTTGGGCATCTCCGGCGCGGCCCACGCTTGGATTGCGTCCTACCTGACAGGTCGCTCCTACCAGGTGGCGTGGCGAGAATTTGTCTCCGCACCATGCGCTCTCACCACTGGTGTCCCCCAGGGCTCTGTTCTAGGCCCTCTCCTATTCTCGCTATACACCAAGTCACTTGGCTCTGTCATATCCTCACATGGTCTCTCCTATCATTGCTATGCAGACGACACACAATTAATCTTCTCCTTTCCCCCTTCTGATAACCAGGCGGCGAATCGCATCTCTGCATGTCTGTCAGACATATCAGTGTGGATGACGGATCACCAGCTCAAGCTGAACCTCGGCAAGACGGAGCTGTTCTTCCTCCCGGGGAAGGACTGCCCGTTCCATGATCTCGCCATCACGGTTGACAACTCCCTTGTGTCCTCCTCCCAGAGTGCTAAGAACCTTGGCGTGATCCTGGACAACACCCTGTCGTTCTCCACTAACATCAAGGCGGTGACCCGATCCTGTAGGTTCATGCTCTACAACATTCGCAGAGTACGACCCTGCCTCACACAGGAAGCGGCGCAGGTCCTAATCCAGGCACTTGTCATCTCCCGTCTGGATTACTGCAACTCGCTGTTGGCTGGGCTCCCTGCCTGTGCCATTAAACCCCTACAACTCATCCAGAACGCCGCAGCCCGTCTGGTGTTCAACCTTCCCAAGTTCTCTCACGTCACCCCGCTCCTCCGCTCTCTCCACTGGCTTCCAGTTGAAGCTCGCATCCGCTACAAGACCATGGTGATTGCCTACGGAGCTGTGAAGGGAACGGCACCTCCATACCTTCAGGCTCTGATCAGGCCCTACACCCAAACAAGGGCACTGCGTTCATCCACCTCTGGCCTGCTGGCCCCCCTACCTCTGAGGAAGCACAGTTCCCGCTCAGCCCAGTCAAAACTGTTCGCTGCTCTGGCACCCCAATGGTGGAACAAGCTCCCTCACGACGCCAGGACAGCGGAGTCAATCACCACCTTCCGGAGACACCTGAAACCCCACCTCTTTAAGGAATACCTAGGATAGGATAAAGTAATCCTTCTAACCCCCCCCCCCCCTTAAAAGATTTAGATGCACTATTGTAAAGTGGTTGTTCCACTGGATATCATAAGGTGAATGCACCAATTTGTAAGTCGCTCTGGATAAGAGCGTCTGCTAAATGACTTAAATGTAAATGTAAATATTATAATAAGAAAGATAGTGAGTGAGATATATTTGGAAGAAATACAGAGATAGAGAAAAATAGAGAGAAGGAAAGTCAGAGAGAGAGAGAGAGAGAAAGAGAGAGAGAGAGAGAGAGAGAGAGAGAGAGAGAGAGAGAGAGAGAGAGAGAGAGAGAGAGAGAGAGATTGAAATAAAGTGAGAGTGGGGATACCACTCATTGGGCAGAAAGAGGAATCAAGTCGAAAGTCGAGGAGAGGGAAGAATGAGTGTTGTGTTGAGAATCTTAAGTGTAGTGATGTATGCTCTGGATGCCTGCCTTAGGGTTAGAGGGCACTGGCGCCAAGAATGCTCCGTCCAGCCAAACTCCTAAGGGTTGAACCCATGCCGACTGGCAGGGGTTGCAATGGACGGCACTGTGAGATTCCGGACACATGAGGACACACAGTCAAGGAAAGACACAGTCTGAAAAGAACATGACACTTGGCTCAGTCTACTATGTTTTTATGCTTGGATGCACAAGTACTTCCCATGGAAAACATGAAGAAATATATGTAAAATCCAAACAGAGACAAAACATGACTTATGGTCCGCATATGAATGCATCCAACTCTGTGGGGATGGATGGAGCACAGCAGCTTCAAACAACAGTCAGTGTCACTGGGTTTTCACTGGGTCCCAATGTGTTTTATTAAGCAGATATTACAATGCTGTCGGGGCTCTCATAGCACCTTTGAAGCAAATCCTCACCCCCTCTGTGATTGGCTAAGAAATAACACTCAGAGAAAAACCTGTCTGGTGTTGACTTACTGAAATAGGCATTGTTTTCAGCTGTGGATCTCCTGTTGAATCAACCCAGAACAGCATCCATCCATATTCACACTGTGTTTCATTCTATCGTATATAAACAGACACGCAAGGCCACAATGTGTAGTGGATTACAGAGATCTACATTGACAGACTGTCTGTTTCTCTGAATGTGTTTACATGGGTTCCAGATTATGTGGCAAAGACCTCCATCGTAGAAACATTGGGCGTATACATTACGAAAACCGTTTAGAGTTTCTATTGGACAAATTCAGGTAGGCCCCTCCATGTTTCGTTCTGTTTGCTTACGTTTAAAAAACGTTGTGCAACAGAATTGCCGTAATGAATACGCCCCTGGTCTTCATTTGTTTGGTGAGAGTGACATCTTACAAGGCCGAGTTTGTGTTTCCGTCTGTCCTGTTTAAATAAACTCACTAGAAGTCAAACGTGTGCTGCGTTCCTCCTCACATACATGTGTCAAACTACGGTCGGCCACAGGCTTCAAGGGAGACTACAGATGTATCATAACAAGTTCTCCGTGAGTGGTCTGGATTAATTTAAAGTGTTTATTTAAAAAAAAAATGGATAGGGGAGAGGATATATTTATTGAGTTAAGCGTAAGAGGTGAAGATTTATTTTGGTCTTGTGGACAGAGAATAAGTTGAGCATGGCCAAGATATGAGAAAGGAGTGAGTGTTGACCTACAGTATGAATCTATTGTCATGTTGACTGTGGCATAGACATACAAGGAGACTTTTAGGATTTAGAGGTTCAGAAACAGATTAGATACATGAAAAATACTTTCAACATAACTTTTATGCAGGATATTACAGACCTGTGAGCAGTCCCATGGGGCTCAGTTGGTACCGCATGGTGCTTGCAACACCAGGATTGTGGGTTCGATTCCCATGAGGGACCAGTACAAAATTGTATGCACTCACTACTGTAAATTGCTCCGGACAAATAGTGTCTGCTAAATGACTAAAATGTAATTATGTCCTTAGTATCTCACTTTATAGACTAATTTAACTGAAAAAGGACAGCGAGAAGTAAGACATACGTAATCCTCCATTTATTTTGTGAATTCTCGGAATGCAACTGGAGCACCTGATTCCTGAAAGCAGTCCTCTGAAAACAAAAACGTGACTGAAAATCCTTGAGGTCAGAGCGCTTCGGGCACACGTCAACTGCTCTCCTCCGTCCCGTCCCACTTTCTTTAGGTCTGGGTTTCCCCCTCTCCTCTCACCAACAAGTCATAGTGCTGCTGGAAGCTTCAGGGAAATGTTAGGGTCAGTATCGTTAGACTTTTAAAGGCTCTTTAAGAGAAAGCACTCGCGGTATTTAGCACAGCATCGCCACTTCTCACATAGCACAGCCTCTCATTCAGGAGAGAGAGAGAACAAGAGAGAGAAAGAGAGAATGAAAGCGCGCGCGAGAGAGAGAGAGAGAGAGAGAGAGAGAGAGAGAGAGAGAGAGAGAGAGAGAGGTGGACAGAGGTAAAGGAATAGAGAGAATGAAAATGGGAAGAGAGTGAGAGAGGAAGAGAAGGAATAGGTTTAAATTCTTAGAGACAGCAAGAGGAATGCTCAGAAACCAACTCAAGCATCTCCATGGTTCTGCTGCCAGTGGGTCTACTGAGATCAAACTGCTCCATTCCTGTGAGGCATTCCTTCATTTATAGCTGGTCTTGGATCCAAACACAAACACAGGACAGAGAAAAAGTGGATTGGACAGCAAAAGGATAACAAAGGACCTTAGTAATACAATGATGACAAACAGAAAAGCAACACATTAAATGGTACAGTTTGACAAACACATGCTGTATGTCTAAGAACATTGGATGGGCTTGAATCTTAAGACACTCTCGTCATGTGATACAGCATAATTTAATATTTACAAAATGTAAACAATTTACAAAAATACTACGTCATTTGACATATTCTCAATTAAAGCACCTGTAGCTTCACTCTGCCCTGAATTTTGCAATCTGAATAGTACAAAACAAACATTTTAGGTTTCAAGAAATCTTTCCAAAATATCTCAAATAAAAATATCATGGTACCATATCTTTTTTTAAGTCATTAACTATTTATTCCAAAAATACAAAGCATTTGAATGATTATTTCAAGACTTCTTACTATGCATTGATACTGCAAGCTTTCCAACAAGTATAAGCCTAATCTATCCACCGTCGATCACCATAAAACCATAGGTGGAAGCAGGATCTGTCCTTACTCCCTAGCCTGTAAGAGAGCCATAGAAATGACACAAAAGATGGTTGCCCAATCCCTGTACTGTCTATGGCTCTAGCCTTCTGTTGTCTACATGAGACTTCGTTCTGATCTGGAAATGTACTGACACTGTTTGCTGCATCTACTCTACAGTCCTTTAAAGCTGTTGCGGCCCTGCAGGACAGGGTTTCCACCCCCCTACAAGCACTTTTTGATCCCTTTGTTGGTCCTCTTACACACCATTCACTGAGTCCATTTGTAAGACTTGAAGAGTGAGGTTTTAACTTTCATCAAAGTTCAGTTTGTTTTATCATGGAGTCTGAGTTTCGGTGCTCATTTCTACTCATCAGAGTAAATTGTGAAGATGTCCATGTTTGGTAGTCAGAGTGTGTGGATCCTCAAGCCTCTGAAACACTGTGGAACTCCTGTCCCATTGGATAGCCTCCTACAAGGCTGGGCCCTGATAGGCCATTCAAAAGTCAACTATTTTCCACTGTCTTTGTCCACCTCCGATGGTGTGGTGTATAAATACTGTCTTCCTGAGGGTTGTTGATGCTGCGCCCCTCTTGTCCATGGGAGAGAGGAATGATGGGGGGAGTCTTTTAGTCTCTCATTGGGGACGGTGTGTGTGTGTGTGTGTGTGTGTGTGTGTGTGTGTGTGTGTGTGTGTGTGTGTGTGTGTGTGTGTGTGTGTGTGTGTGTGTGCCATCACCTGCCTCCCTCTCCCTATTTACAGGTGTGCATGTCGTTCATGCTCTCACACTTCTGACACCTCACATAGCAACACCACACAAACTTACACTCACACCTCTCTACGTGGCGAACCACGTGCGTATTATACCCTCGACCGCAGCAGAGCAGGTTACACCCGTCGGGGCCGGCCGAGGTGCGGTTACACCGGCGCCCTCTAGTGCCCGCCACGCCCCAGCGCCGGTCCTCCAGACAGTAGTTAGGAGACTTGTTGAGGAAGATAAGTTCTTCCTTCCCGATGGGCACGCGGCGCTGGTCCTTCTCCTTCCTCCTCACCTTCCTCTTGGAGCGGTCCAGCACCTGCACGCTTCCCTCGTAACGCTCCTTCAGGAAGTTGCCCACGCGCTCGAACGACGCCATGGTGCGCCAGCACGTCTTCACGGCGCACGAGCCCGACACGCCGTGGCAACGGCAGTCGGTGGCCATCGTCTTGGCGACGGCCTGAAAAGGGGAAAGATGGAGAGGATGGTGTTAGGAATTACAACAGACTTACAACACTGTAGGAATTACAACACTGTAAATGTTACGACAGACTAGCTACCAGAACTCTGTTTGATAGAGACTGCCTTTTGTTTACACAAACGCTGTGGGAATGTTTTGATCAAAATCACGATCTATTGTTCTGAATGCTGGATCTTGGACTGGGACTGTAACATGAGTCCTGAGGTTTGTGCATTCTACTTCTAACTCTGACACAATAGACTCCCTGGGTGCTGTACAACATTTGGAACAAAAGTTTAACTGTCCTTCACAGTTTAAACAGAGATTGAGGAGACGTTTTCTTATGACCGCAAACCCCAGGGCTCTATAGCGGTCTTTGGATGACCCCAGAAGAGCCTACCACTTTCACCCCTTTTCCACCTCTTCTCCCACTCCCTCTTCCCTGTTGGTTCAGTTTAGTTGGAAAGGCGGTGAGGTGTGTGTGTGTGTGTGTGTGTGTGTGTGTGTGTGTGTGTGTGTGTGTGTGTGTGTGTGTGTGTGTGTGTGTGTGTGTGTGTACGTGTGTGTACGTGTGTCTGTGTGTACGTGTGTACGTGTGTACGTGTGTGTGTGTGTGTGGTGTGTGTGTTTTACTGTAAACAGATACACTGCTACCATTGTGTCCACATCCCTCTCCAGTGGTGAAGCCCTCTCCTCCTGACAGTGGCTAGTTGATAAGAGAGAACCCCAGTAAGTGTGTCTTAGCGAATGCCATTTGGTGGTAACGCGCATGCCCTGCCCACCTGAGGATCTTTTTCAGCCATCCATTTCCTGTGTTTGAGGGGTGCAAAATCCACTTGTCACTTAAATCTCACTGGATCGATCGCTTTCATTTTACTCCTGCTTCATACTCTTGCTTGTTCCTGACGTTTTGTTTTCTCCTAGTTAACGTTACGACTGCAGAAATGGTTGTAATGACCTGTAAAACACATCCCGGTAATGGCTGAAATGGACTCAATGGCAGCGGCGTAAAGTATTTAAGTAGAAATACTTTGAAGTACTACTTAAGTCATTTTTTGGGGTATTTGTACTTTACTTTTACTTCATTATTTTCTTTAGGAATATAGTGTACTTTTTACTCACTACATTTTCATTGACACTCAAAAGTACTCGTTACATTTGAAATGCTTAGCAGGACAGGAAAATGGTCCAATTCACACACTTATCAAGAGACTACGTGGTCATCCCTACTGCCTCTGATCTGGCGGTCTCACTAAACACAAATGCATCGTTTGTAAATTATGTCTGAGTGTTGGAGTGTGCCCCGGACTATCCGTATATTTTCAAACCAAGAAAATGGTGGCGTCTGCTTTGCTTAATATAAGGAATATGAAATGATTTATTCTTTTACTCTTGATACTTAAGAATATCTGATCAATTACATTTACTTTCGATACGTATATTTAGAAGTTTATTTAGGACCAAATACTTTTACTCAAGTAGTATTTTACTGGGTAACTTTCACTTTTACTTGAGTAACTTTCTATTAAGGTATGTATACTTTTACTTAAGTATGACAATTGGGTACTTTTTCCACCACTGATAAATGGAATCATTGTTATACCGTTGAATATATAAGAACACTAAAGCTTTGTCTGGAATTTAACGCACTGTCTTGACACGCACTGTCTTGACGGATTATAGTGATATGTCTGATCTCGCAAACAATGTAAAGTATGTTTAGATAGGCGTAATCTGGAGCCAAGCGTGTTGACTTTATCGGTAGGTATCCTGCACACCTGTTGAATTATGCAAGAGTATGTGACAACAGTAATTAATGAGGAAGTCTAGACAGCGCAGGTGAGTGTAGTTAGGGTATGCATAGAAAGTGTTGGGTGATTGCAGCCCTCTTCCACTCCGTTATGTTAATTTATTCATATATACAGCCTGTATATTTATGCAAATGAGCCACCTATAATTTTCTTTCTTTTAACACAAAATATTGGAAAATACCTGATACACTAAGAAAATGTATACCGTGCCTTCAGAAAGTATTCACAGACACTTGACTTTTTCCACATGTTGTTGTGTGACAGCCTTAATTTAAAATGGATACAATTTAGATTTTTTTGGTCACTGAAAAGGAAAAGGAATAGAGTTAAGCACTGGCAAAGTGCTAGAGGAAAACCTGGTTCAGTCTGTTTTCCAACAGACACAAATCCACCTTTCAGCAGGACAATAACCTAAAACGCAAGGCCAAATATACATTGGAGTTACTTACCAAGACAACATTGAACGTTCCTGAGTGGCCTATACCTAAATCTCCCACCAAAATCCCTGAACTCCATTCATTATTTGTCTGTGTCAGTAAAATGTTTTATGTGATATAACTAAGTCAATAGCCAATGGATTATACAATTTCAAAATGTTTGGAGTATCTTCATCCATTGTCCAACTGTTGCATTTATTAGAATTGTTTTTAAAACCTTTTAACAATTTTGATGACCGTTGCTACAATTTAGATGGCCTTGTGTCTGCTTGAACATTCATTAGTCACGCTGTCACGCCTCACCCATTAACTCCCATTATCGAGGATGTTACTCTTTCTTTCCCCTCTCTCCTTCTGTCCCGTCTGAGCATCCCCCTCTCACACTGACCTTCTTGTTCTCCCTTCCCTCTACTCTGTTTCCTCCAATCTTTCTGCTTTTCTCTGAATATCGTTCCCGCTCTCTCTAACACACACACACACACACACACACACACACACACACACACACACACACACACACACACACACACACACACACACACACACACACACACACACACACACACACACACACACACACACACACACACACACACACACTTCCTAGAACGTCTCCTGAAAGTATTTTTAACAGTGTGTGATAAATTCTATTAACCACTGAATGGTTTGGTCTTCAACCCTCTCCAACCCCATATAGTGAACGAAAGCCAGAACTGTAACAGCTACAGTAGGATTCCTTTCATGGTGCTAGATTAGTACTGTCATATCAGTCATTCATTCAGACACAATGAACCCTACACCTGCTAGAGTCTTGACTAATAGAGTTACAGCTCCCATGAGCCCTATTCAGCTTTTACATACTCCCCAGAGTACCCTTAACAACTGTGTTCACTATAAAATACTCTTTCTCTCTAGCTAGGTTGTGGATGTGTGTGTGTGTGTTTTGTTCTGTGGTGTATTGTGTCTAATCTAACATCTGACTTCAACGTTGTGCTGTTTTGGTTCTGTACACTGTGTGTGTGTTGAACATGCTCTGTGAGTGTTCTTCGCCCCTCAATGAGTGTGTGTGTGTGTGTTGGGTCTGTGTGTGCTGCGTCTCACCTGTCTCCCGGCTTCACTGTTGTGCTGGTTCATGGTGAGCAGTGTATCCCCTCCCCTGGCTGAGGACATATTCTGCACTGCATTATCTATGAACTTCCTGCTGAACCATGTACCGTACTGGATATGGTCTGAGCAGCCGCCCCAGTGCCACCCTTCGCTGGGCGAGCCTGTGCCCTGCAGGCTGGTGTCACAGCCGCACTCCGTCATGTTGCCTGCACTGCAGGAGCGCGTCACTGCCTGGACCAGCCCCGCCGCCATCACCGCGTGGATAAACGCCGTCTCCTTGGTCCCTGTCAGAGTCAATGGAAAGAGGTTGTCGGAAGGGCAAAGGTACGCATGGATTATTGCGTAACAGTGGCTGTGGACCTCGAAAGCATGCAATGGGTGGATTCTGAAAAGATTCCACTCTCACACCTTTCAGCCAATAACACTTCAGACAGAGGGAAATGGCACAATTCCAGCATTACAACTTCCGTGTATTTCAGTAGCTCAGGCCTAGATACCAATATAACTTCCATCCATTGTAGTCATATGATACATCTTAGCTCTGGAGGGATACATGTGAGATGTGAGTTCAGCAGACACATAGCCCCATGGGAACTGTCCTGCCCTGTGCGAGGGGGGCGTTGGGTTACACTTCACAGGTTAGGGGCCACAGTAGGCCCTGAGTGAGGACAGACAGCACTGGCTCAGAGAGAGACTTCGAACATGTTGGTATGATGATAAATGTGTAGCATGGATCAAACTGGTATCACAGTTACTTGTAAGACCCTCTGGAAAGCTGACCAGCGAATAGAAACATTAGATTATGTCCTGTAATGAACGAAGGCTGAAAAAAATGTAAACCCAAGTGTGAAAGGGGGTAGCCTACTAATGTTTATAGCTTATGGAATGGGCTTGTTAGACAAAACTCTAAAATATGCAGAATCTTATGGATAGAACAGAAGCATAATGGCACCTGACGACATCAAGTGTAACTATTCAGAGAGTGCAGGTTCTAAGAATGACATAGAACTATGTATGAACTTTAAACACTATCTAGGATAAAACGTAAATCAGAGGTCCAAGCCACAAGTTGATTCAAAACGTTTGTGCAATAATTTACGTGTGGGTAAATGTAGAAAGACAAGCCTTACCTCCATGGAATAACAAGAAATCACCACTTCAAAATTGAGTTTGGCACTTTGAAGGTTGGATCATTAAAACAAATGACAATTGCGGTTAGAGAGAATAAATGCGGTTATTTAGGTTCTCTCTGTTGCATTCTATTATCCCCCAAAAATTGCTGCGCCCTAACCCAATAAGAACATTGTCTCCGAGTCCGATTAGATCAAGTTCCCATTTTTAGAACACGAAGAAAATACATCTGTGATCAAACAGCAGAGAATACGTTTTTGCCGTTGATTGTACGAGTCGGGACATGGGATGGAAATGCGTAGATTTAGCCTATTGTAATATGCATTGGCCTAAATCAACATAAACTATATGGTCCGTTTTTTCTCCGATTTTTTTTCGTCTGGGTAGAGTGAAGAAAGTTGATAGATGGCATGTGACAGGGTGCAACAAGGACAGAGAGGAATTTGGAAGAATGAGTTTCATGTGAAAATAAAATGTTGATAGCTAAACCATGCGCTGACTCTTAACCATCTTGGGAAGATGCACGGAGACAGATTTCTGGAACGATATCTCTAAAACAAAGAAACTGTGTTCTTAAATTACATGTCGACCACGAATCTCCTAATTAGGATAATCCCGGCTGGTTTTAGGACCAGAGGTGAGCTGGAGTTTTCTGTTCAAAGACAACACTTGACCGTGGAAAAGTGGCGTGTTGGGACGGTTAAACCGAAACAGATGTGCGCAGACGTTCTCTCTCTCTCTCTCTCTCTCTCGCCCCATAGGGGATACAGCTGCTTGAGTCGGCAAATCAAATCACCTTCCCTCCCTGGACAATATTAAACATTTTCATGACTCAAACCAAACCGATCACGAGTAAAGAGTTATGGAAAATGGAAGACGTGCCTCTTTTTGACGCACTATCAAATAGAAAGACAATTAAGGGACTGTTTTTATGCAGCAATTGCCTAAAACGGTCAAATAACAAATGATGTGGGCACACATTAAATATCGGATTATGAAATACAACCACTATAATAGATGCGCGCAAAATATAGTCTCATTTTCCAAGTTAAACCCAATCAAAAACAACGTTATCAATGAAATAGGCCAGAAAAGTGCACACGAATTTATGCAAACGAGAACAAAGCACCCTATTGTTTTATGTCTATTAAAACGAGTATTTAAACCGCCTGTCCTTACCACTGGTTAGCTCGTAGCCGAACACAGAGAGCTCTTTGGTGGTAGAACAGTTCCACCGCTCGTGCTCGAACTGCGTCTGGCACTCCGCGATGCCAATGCGCGCGCCGTCCTTGATGCTTGGCAGGAGATGGGGCTTTCTCTTGCACAGGTCCTTCTGCTTGTGCGTCAGCGGGAGATTGGCGCAGCCCAGCTTCTCCGGTACTCCCACGGAGGTTATTCCCAACCACCTGAGACACAAAGCAATCAGCGGAGACAATAAGTTACTTTCTAAACCACTTTCAGCCCCAAACGGAATCGCATTCTATGCGTACAGAAAATGGTGCAATTTGACAAAGAGCCAAGCTTGATCACAAGCAATGAAATATACTTACATCCAACTGGCTCGACAGCAGACAGGATACAGTGAAAACAGTAAAAGAAACAGAAAGCAGATCTGATGTACTCCACAGCCGCTTCTTCTCTCCATGGCCACCTCATTTACAGAAGCCGACTGGCCTCCCGGGCACTGGGGAAGGGTATGTCCATGGAGCGCTGGATCGGTGCTGGGCTCTGTCTCATGCTAGCCCCACAGCATAGGACCCTAACAGAACTAATCCTCAATCCGTGGTTATCTCGAGCAATTCACTAAAAAAACATCCGCGGGGAAGGAGAGAGGACGCGGGCGGAATGGTGATTCTAATCACGTGTCTCGGCGGCTAGTAGTAGCCTACAGTTGGATGGGTGATAAGTTCCCGACGGTGTTCCCCAAAACGCAGACAAACAGTTTTATCCTGGACTGGGAGAACCCACACAGAGCGTCTCTCAGCGGCGCGCTCCCAGGCTCGGATTGGCGCACCCGTGGATTCATATTAAGCAGACGCGCATGTCCTACGAGATAATTGGACGGACGCGCAAAGAAAAACGCATGCCGCCGATGCCACTGACAGGAACTGAGCAAAACGTTTGGCACATCCAAAGACAAAATTGGCAATAGCACATAGTAAAAATTTATGAAAAAAATGTATGAAAACAAAATGTAATTTTTGGTCTTAATTTGAGGTTAGGGTTAGGAATAATGTTAGCAATGTGATTAAGGTTAGGTTTAAAATAAAATGTTAAGAATATAAATGGTAGAAATAGGCGTGGTGTATGACTTCGTGGCTGTGGTAACTAGTAACGACCGAGAAGGTGGAAGGAAGCACAAAAGCCAGCAGAACACTTCTTTATGATGGTCACTTCACTCAAGCGCTCTAAACCTAATCATGGCACGCGAGAATAATGATCATTTCCCCCCGAAAAATTCATTGATACACCTTGAGTAACTTGAGTGCATAACATATTTATAATAGGCCTACAGTAGATTATCTGATACACAATGATTTGTGATAAACAAGGCCTGGTTATGAATTTTGAATTTCATACCAATTTAATTCCAACTAATCCTTATGACAAACGCATTTATATATTTGATCTATAATCATATTTATAGATTTCATATGCAATGGTTTCCAATTTTAAGATTCATATAATACTACAGTTAGAGAAAATGTGCTCATGATTTCAACACATCGAAATCATCCTCTTAGTCAAAAACGTTTTTCTGGTGCTTGTGAAATGCGTAATATTCGTTAGGTTTAGAAGATTTGGAATCTCATTTTGCCATTGAAATTTATAGCTTAAATGAATAAAGGATTGATTCAAATGCAACGACAATAACCACATTGCCCATTGTGTAACCAATTATGTTTGAGCAAATATTTTCAATCACTATTGAGTCGTTTGCCTTTTCCTGAATAATAAATATCATATCAGAGAGCAATTTCGACGAGACAATTTAATGACATTTTTAAAAGGATTGACTGACAACCTTTCTGTTGAGTATATTGGACTGGGTTATAGGGCGGTATGGGGCAAACGAGGTGCGGTCTACTCAGTCCCCAGAAATGTCACAACCCCCCTCCCCCCAAGCCTTTCAAATTCCCCGACTAAAACAGTGCAGAGTGAAAGGTCTGCCTGAAATTTGACATCAGAGTTCGGAACCGCAGCGCAGGGCAGAGTCCACCATTTCTCCTTGGCGCGACAACAACCCAGGCGGCAGGCACACCGTCTTCAGGGCGGGTACATGTGCCCGAAAGGCAAGCCTTTGTCTATAACCTTTTACATTAACCTTCCTTTCGACCGAGACTGTTGCGTCGCCGTCTACCTTACTCTACCCCTCGCCCACTCAATGCTGTTATTTAGCCACATATCGCACAAGACCATTCCATTTGACCATTCAACACTTTACGCACGCACTTGACGCTGTATGCGTTCCCTTTATTTGATCTACAAACTGTAAAACCAACGTTTTAAACAAATATGGAAATATTTTCAATATATCGTTACATTGTATTACATTTCATTGCGGTCATATAACCTTGTTTATAACGTTTTTTAGATAAGCCTAGGCTACATAATTTGTACACACAATTATTAGTGTAAATATGCCTAAATAAAATAGACTGATAACTTTCTGGAATAAGGCTCTAACATTACGTTGACCTCAAACACGATTTAGGCCTGCATTTAAATCTACATTAGTTTTACTTCTCGATCGTGTTGCTCGATCTCTGCCCAGATCACAAGGTAGGTAGGGTGATTGGATGTGTCGGATTCGCAGGACTTGACTGCAAAGAGGAGTCAGACGGGGCACATTACGCGCAAGACGGAGTTAAACCACATTACACCGACAACCATTTTATTATAGCACAGTTGTAGCCTAATTGAACATTTGTCTCCCTAATTATGTCCTTCTAACCCATGTGACACATGTATAGGCCTATGCGGGACAAGAAATGATGATCAAACTCTGGTCTTGATGGCACGAAGGAAATTACAAAACGAAGAAGGAAAACCATCTTCCTCAGAGCGTCACACGGCTTCATACCTCTGCATGGTTGAATTGGGATGATGACTGTAAAAGGATTTGTCTAATACTGTGCGCAAACAGCATGTGCAGGCTTATCCTCATGTTGTGCACAACTTAAAGAGGAAATATGCGACGCCAACATCCTAATTGTTTACAAGCTAGGGCTTTGTGGAACTTTCAAAATACAGTTTCATGCTTTCAGAACATAGTTTCTGGACACAAAGTTAAGTTAAGAAAATATATATTTTAATGTGAGAATATTGTAGCGGAATAACTGTTATATGTACCATCTGGAAACACAAAGCTGAAGTTAGTGCCATTTGAAGATACACATGTTCTTTAATAATAAATTAATAGTGTTGATAATATTTAGCATGAAGAAAATATGTCTTTCTGGTTTTTTTTCGTCAGTTTTCCTTCAAAATCACTGAATCAAATGATTAGGTTTGCTATCAATGTTCCATAGGACCACTAAACAGAGCTAAGCAGGTAGTCTCCACTCCTGTGTGTGTGTGGGCATGTGTTTGTGCCTATCTGTTACAATTACCTTCATCTTCACCAGCTCAGTTCCCTCCATACAAATGATCAGAGGACAGATCAGACAATATGTAGAAATCCATAGCATACATTACACCAGTCCTTCATTAGCATGTCAACAATATGCTGCATGTAAAACATTATACACTGATTATCAACATTATAGGCACGAATAAACAGATGTAGAAAAACATGTAGAAATATAAGAAAATCGTACATAAGACATTCACTTGAAGAATAGCTCAGCTTTCGTCATATCTTTGGCATAGAATAGAATACTTTGTGGTGTCCACAGAACAGGCGGGTGGATGAGGTACTGTACATGAGGAGGAATAGAACAGGCGGATGGATGAGGTACTGTACATGAGGAGGAATAGCGGGATATCCAAAAGTCCCTCCAATGGCGAGAGAGAGGCTTTCCTGATGCACAAAGGCATCAAAGGCACACGTCAAAAGTGGTTCTCGAACCTCTCCTCCGGGGACCCCCAGACGTTTCACAATGTTGTTGTAGCCCTCAGCTAGCTCACCTGATTAGTTGACCAGTTGAATCTGAATAAGGTGTGCTAGCTCTGGAATACATCAAACACATGGAATTGCCGGGGTTACCCGAGGAGAGGATTGAGAACCAATGCTGTACAACATTTCAACAACGTTTCCACAACTATAAAACTATACAATTGTAAGGGTTTGTGCTGGAGCGTTGAGGGAGCATTGTCGGTTGGTGGGAGAGCAAGGCTTACATTTGGGATGTGCACACGACGCACTCCTTTCGACAGTCACTCTCGCTCTCCTCTTTTTTCTTTCTCCAGCTGCTTCCCTCGTCTTTTGGCAGTAGGCCAGCGATCCCCCTCTTCGACCATCTGGAAACCTCTACCTAGCAGAGGTAGCAGTCACATGACAGGGGGCCCAGTGTGTGGGCCAATCAGAGGAGGTCTGTGTGACAGACAGTGGTGATGTCTGTCACACGGCTGACCAGTCAGGACTCTCCTGTTACTCCAGCACTTCCTGGACGGAATGACCTTTCATTTTCTTTAGAGAGATGCTTGTATGGCCCCCACACACACACACACACACACCCACACACACACACACACACACACACACACACACACACACACACACACACACACGTTAGTAAGCAAGGACACAAGTACACACACACACACAGACACAGTCAGTGGTGGCGAGGGGTGGGTCTAGTTTCCCGTGTCTCTCACACACAGTCTGCTCAGCAGGATCTGCGAGTACACCTGGTTCACCGCTCCTCTCACGTGATAGGTGGAGGAGTTAGACCCCACCCACTGGTCCTGGCGCTGCTGGGTGGGCTGATCACTGAGCCCGGTTCCAGTTCCACTGGTTCTGGTTCCAGATTCCTCGCCGTGTCTTAGGAGCTTCATCTTCCTGTGTAGCGGAGCCTTGGAGAACGACAGCTTTTCAACCTTCAAGGAACACAGCGAGGAGAACCACGTCAACACCTCACCTCTAACACAACATCTACATACTGACATTATACTGTAACTAGGTAACTAGACCATGGCCAGAGCTTGTACTACCGGAGGCTGGCTAACGTTGCCTGGGGTTTCACGGAACAGAACAGAGCGCAAACCCATCGTCACAGTCTGGGGTTCCTTTAATATAAACCACACTGGAACAATCCAAGCCTGACCTAAATCCTGACATAACAGAAACCCTGTCCGTCCCCTCAGGGGTTTGGGTTAGACATTACTTCACTCATGGATCCCATACACCTTCTGGCTTCCTTATGGGAAATCCTGTTGTCACTTAAGACACATATGAACTGGGAGGGGAGGGGCGGGGGTACGGAGGGGCGGGGGTACGGAGGGGGGCACAGGCCCTCGTATATATGACCGAAACCACTTCACAAGCACCCTGGGGCCCAGCTGCTACCAACGTGGAGCTTTACTGCCCAATAAAACCCGGCCTAACGGCTAATTACTGATTAACCAGTCCATGGGACAATTTTATAGCTGAATTAAAACAAGTGACTGTTCTTTATACAGGGAGCTGGAGAGGGGGCAGAAGGGGAGGTGTGTGTGTGTGTGTGTATGTGTGGTACAGCAGGATTTACTTCTAGAAAGCTCCCTGACATGGAGGGGGATTGTTTAATCAAGAGGGCATAAGAACCGATTTCCTCTGGGCCCAGAAAATGGCAGTTCGGCATTTGGATCTACCGTAGGGTTAAAGCCCAGGATTATTTGAGCCCAAAGATTCCCTCCTGGTAAGTCGGCGTGTGCGCGAACAGTAATAGCAAGTATCCATAATGAAGTTATTTCAGAAATGACAGTGGGAGAGGGAGTCCTTGGGGAAAGAGCTTGCTGTGGAACTAGCTGTGCTCTCTGGCCACTGAGGTTTAGACAAACCATTAGTTATAATTGGTATCAATTACTGTATCCAGAGAGAGACATGCAATACCTGTGTTAAAGTGTTGGTAACATTGTGCTGTGATTTGAATAACTGACTAGGACGTAACCAAATACTGAGAATGACTATAAACTACGGTAAACAAAAGGAACATGCTGCATTTCAATAAGGGCGGGGCAAGAACTTGGAGTGCTGTGGTGTTTATTATTTAGACGAGGGTG
The DNA here is from genome assembly GCF_965601325.2 of Salmo salar. Lineage (NCBI taxonomy): Eukaryota > Metazoa > Chordata > Actinopteri > Salmoniformes > Salmonidae > Salmo > Salmo salar. Next base: position 46,416,573 of record NC_138297.1, read on the forward strand.
AAGGCGGGATGAGAGGGGTTACCTCATGAAAATGGCAGGCGCACCGTCCCTGCAGGAACTCTTTGTAGCGGCCCATGGTGACACTGAATGTGTCTATGACCTCATACCCATAGTGCTTTGCGGCGGTGATGATGTTGCTGTTCTCTCTGTACAGCTCCTGTACTCCTCTCTGGGCAAGTTAAAGTAAGACAACAAAGAAGTAATCGCTACTCAACAGAAGGAAAAACTATCTTAAAACATTCACATTGGGAGCCATATCGTAGCCATAACATTTTTGTACAGTTCTCTGAGGCCCCTATTGCAACACGCCTGAAGTATAACTGGCCTTTGAATTCAATTAGTTGTATTGCTGTTGAACAGGGGCCCATTGCTGATGTTGGACCAGTCAGCATGTTGGAAGCCATGGACTATTAGCCAATAATGTTTTAGATAAATACACATGGCACGGGCAAAGAGCTATCCACCAGGTGACTAAGCACTGCCTTTTAAAAACTTGGACAGATAAGCAGTAATGTGAACAGCGTGGAAAAATAATTAAGAGTGAAGAGAGAAGCTGAGGGGGAAAGAGAGGGAGAGGAAGAGTGAGAGAGAGAGAGAGAGAGAGAGAGAGAGTGATAGAGAGAGAGAGAAACCGATCAGTCAAACAGAGAAAAGAGTTGAGGAGACACCAAGAGTGAAACTGAACGCACACAAACGGGAGGATGGACCTACCAGTGAGAGAGAGCGGATGCCGTCCACAGGGAGATGGAAGCCCATGCCCAGAGACTTCACCACCACCATGATATCCTGTAGCCCTTCCCTGGAGGAGAGAAATGGGTAATGAGGTCTATTGGCCAGTGAATAGATTTAATTAAGCAGTTGCTAATTCCTGAACGGTCAGGAAGGGCATTTGCCACAGAGTGTATTCATCAGTGGGTTTACCTCTCCAGCACTTCTCTCATGATCCTTAGGTGGTTGGTGTTGAGCCACTGGACACCTCCTGCCACCAGCACAGTCTGACGGGAGTTCTCCAGGGGTCGCGACCTTCGGAGGGGATCAAAGGTCAAAAAGACATCAGCTCGGCAGTAGGACTATGTCTATTGAACAGGCATAGGCACACATGCTGACAACGCGCTACTGCTTTCACACACACACACACACACACACACACACACACACACACACACACACACACACACACACACACACACACACACACACACACACACACACACACACACACACACACACACACACACACACACACACACACACACACACACACACACACACACACACACACACACACACACACACACACACACACCACCTGCTCAGCATATCCTTCAGTAGCCACATCCAAAGTAGAGTGCGGTCCCAGAGAGAGAGTCGTGGTTGGGAGACCTGCTGTGTTAAATTACACTGTGACACGACTCCTAACACATGACTCTTAAACGCAGCCCCCGGCCCTTTGATCACAGCAACTGATTAAGGCTTCCTCTCCATATGGGGGGACAGGGCTTCGAGTGTCTATGGGAGCTAAGAGCCAAAATGGCTTCTACATACATATGGTTTCTTGATGCCAATCTAACAGCTGATGAGTAGACTTCAGTGATTACAGGACATACTGTAGTGCAGCAGGGGCGCTAACGCCCACTCTCACCCATCCACCCACCCAGACTCCCCCTCTCCTTCACCTCAGTATGAGCTGCTCCAGGGCCCTCTGGAAGGTGGGTCTGTGGCTCTGCTCCAGCCAGAACTGGGGGTAGTAGGAGTAGGAGACGTGTGTGTGTCCCTGATTGACCTTGCGATAGATCAGGCTGTCGTGTGCCTTGCCCCAGTCCTCCAGACTAGAATTGACCCGCTCCATCAGGAAGTACATCATCCCCCGGTTAGTGGAGTCACCTATGAACATTACCTGAGTGACAAGAATAATGATTTTGATGTGACAGGATCGAGAACACCTGGGTTGTATTCATTAGGGCACACCGTAGAAAAACGTACCAAAGTGTTTTGGAGCATAAAACGAAAATGAACTTTTCTTATTGGACAAGTTAATTTAGTCCCTCCCTGTTTCAGCCCATTTCTTTGGTTTGCTGCCTAATGAATATGGCCCAGTATTCATTGAATTTGCACTTCAAAATGATTTGACAGTAGTTGACTGGCATGTACTTAAATATATAACTGCTGACCTTTATGGCTGACTGCAGCATTGCCAAAATGTGAACACATGAAAGGCAAATCCCACTAGGCACACTGGTTGAATCAACGCTGTTTCCACGTAATTTCAATGAAATTACGTTCAACCAGTGGAAGAGACGTTGAATTGACGTCTGTGCCCAGTGGGATGCTTCTATTACGACCAATCCACATAACACAATATGACATATCAAAAGTGATATGACAGTGCCCAAGTCAGTTTCCAGCTAAGCCAATCAGTGTGTGAAAGAGCCTTTTCAAACACAGAACAGAGCCAAAACAGATGGACTGTAGTTTAGGTGGCAAACATCTCATCTTTGTCAAAAGCTTCTGATTGTCCAAATCTGTTGATGAGAAAATGGGGAAGTCCAGAGAAAGGTAACAAACACGACATCTGGAGCAAACTGACGTAACTCGTAACTCATGCATCAAATCACTATTGATACAGATCCATATTAAAGTCTCCTGCCAGAAACAGTCAAGAGTTGAAACGTGAAAAGCCAAAGGGGTAGACTGGGCAGGGTGTGTGAGGACAGGAAGTTGAGAGGCTTTATTAAAATTTGCTGCAATGTGAGATAAAGTGGCTAAAGCCCCACACTGACCTCTGACCTGGAAGTAACTGGCAACTCTTTCACAAACCACTACCCACATTCACCAGAGACAGCTTTCATTAAACCACTATCCACATTCCCTAGAGAGATTTGACTAAGCCTATAGAAAGCCCTAGGACTGTAATACCTACTATGGCTCTAAGGCAGTGGTATTCAAAGCTGGGGTCGCAAACTGCAGTGGGGTCGCCAAAATGTTTTTTTGTTTTTTTTAGGAACAATAATTAAGAGTAAAGATTGTTGTATGGGGCAATACACAAACATTTTTGAGAATGATCATTTGAAAGATGCAATTTTATTGAGTAAATGTATTTATTGGTTTCTTTTCATTTTGATCAAATATGAAAATGCAATGAATCAAAGGTTATTTTGTTGATGTAAAAATCTAAATTGACCAATTTGAAGGTTGTGTCATTAGATTTGGGGTGGGAGCGCAATAAATTCTTGGGAAAAAAATGGGGTCCCCAGAAATTCTCCCAGACAAAATGGGGTCCCCGCTAAAAAACTTTAAATAACACTCCTCTAAGGTATTATGCCTTATATATTATGCCTTATATATTTCCTGGGTTGGTTTAACGGCTTTACATCCCTGAGGCCCGCTCCGTACTGTGACACCAGTGCAGCAAACTACATGCCCTCCCATTAGCATTACTGGAGGATTTAAACTACAGGCTAAGACTTTAGTTCATACAGTATACTGCTTCTGTCCCTCCACCACTCATCCTGTCCTCAGCTCTGCCAACCCCTGCTGGGTTTACAGACCTATTCATACAGCGTCATATAAACCCCACTCTCTCACCTCAGAGGCATCATACCATAGCCTACCTCATCTATCCTCACCACCTGGCTTCAATGAGACGGAGAGAGGTAGAGAGAGAAAAAGAAAAACAGAGATGTTTGAGGGATGGTTCAGCCCTCAAATTAACTCACAAGGGAAATGTGCTAGACACTGCCTTGTCTTGTTATCCTTACATGATCATCTCTGGTCCATCTTTAGACCAGATGCATGCTGGTTAGCGCAGTCCTAACACACACATCTGCCGACACCTTTCTCACGCTCAGTGCTGACCAAGCACACTCTAAAGTACAGCTGGCTTCCATATCATTCCGTTATCCCCTGTGCAATATCTCTCACACACATAGACATAGTGTGTGTGTGTGTGTGTGTGTGTGTGTGTGTGTGTGTGTGTGTGTGTGTGTGTGTGTGTGTGTGTGTGTGTGTGTGTGTGCACGTGCGCAAGTTTTATGCATGTGGAAAATATTAGCACTCTCACTGAATCTGTCGGCGCTGCTGTCTGTCTGGATCCATGTGTTGTCTTTTATGACTCAGCTGGAAGGCCTTGTTAGCGCCTAGTTAGCACCCAGTTAGCGCCCGCTGCTAACCTGCCCCAACTACCTACCGCTTTTGGGGAACAAACTCATTTCTAATCTGTACTGTTAGTAGATTGTGGGACAGTAACCTGAGAAGAGAGCTAGCTAGGAACATGAGAGCAGTGCCTGAACTCAGGTCATGGACTATGGACATAGACTGCTTGTCAAACATCTCATTCCAAAATCATGGGCTTTAATATGGAGTTGGTTTCCCCTTTGCTGCTATAACAGCCTCTTCTGGGAAGGCTTTCCACTAAATGCTGGAACATTGCTGCGGGGACTTGCCTCCATTCAGCCACAAGAACATTAGTGTGGTTGAGGAATGATGTTGGGCGATTAGGCCTGGCTTGAAGTCGGCGTTCAAATTCATTCCAAAGGTGTTCGATGGGGTTCAGGTCAGGGCTCTGTGCAGGCCAGTCAAGTTCTTTGACACTGATCTGGACAAACCATTCTGTATGGACCTAGTTTTGTGCACGGGGGCATTGTCATGCTGAAACAGGAAAGGGCCTTCTCCAAACTGTTGCCACAAAGTTGGAATCACAGACTCATCTAGACTGTCATTGTATACTGTAGCGAGAACAGAGAACAAGTTTCCACTGCTCCAGAGTCGAATGGCGGCGAGCTTTACACCACTCCAGCCGACGCTTGGTATTGTGCATGGTGATCTTAGGCTAGTGTGCGGCTACTCGGCCATGGAGTGGTGTACTTTTGGCCATGTAGTGTATGTGATTGTGTCTCAGGGTAAACAAGGTATGACATGATTGTTATTTTCTCATAAAATCTATTTCTGAGCTTAGTTGTGGTCAATTTGCAGTTAAACAATTATTATAATTATGTTCCGGCCCCACGACCATCCACTTCGACAAAAATCGCCCCACTGATGAATTTAGTTGCCTACCCCTGCCTTAGGGCTTACCTTCCTGTACATCATGCAGTCCTGCAGCTGGGGGTGGTCCAGCAAGGGGTGGTAACAGCCCTCGGGTTGCCAGGCAACCTCTCTCCAGTCACAGGTCCGGTTGTCGGCACAGCTGAGGCAAGGAACCACCCAACGACCTGGGGAGAGAAAAAGAGAGGGAGGGAAAGAAATGGAGAGAGAAGAAGGACAGGCAATCAGACAACCAGAAGTGAATGAAGTGGTTAATTGTTCCTGCTCCAAAAAACATGTCTATATTCATTAATAATTAATAAACTATTTCCATGAAGAAAATCTAGACAGACTTTTCACCAGCAAAGCTTCACACTGTGAGAGTTATAATTCTACACACACACGTCACATTGCTCTCCCTGCTGACATTTATTCTCTGCCCTGCAGGGTAGGATATTGGATTTTAATAGCTGAGTTTAACCTCTGACCTTTTGCACTTCAATCAAAGGGCAGAGTGTGTTGGCCGGCTTAAATAAGCCTTGTACAGATACACACACAGCAAGGTTTTATATGGACATCTGGGCACGTATGCATAACATTTCAGAGCAATGAGAATTATTTCTAAGTAGAACATTTCTGAGGATCCTGTAGTGAAATAATTTTTCTGACAGTAATTCATAAAGCCTCTCAGCTATGTATGGAACGTAATCTATAAAAACAATGTGAAGTGATATCTTTTGGGGGGGGACAGACCTGGTACATCCCCAGAGGTGCAGGGCCGAGTTGGGGCCAGGGGCTCGCCTGGAGAGAGTGGCCCAGGGAGTGGCTCCAAACCACAGGGCTGATCTGGTTGCACCACCAGGCCACAGTCCTGCGTAGACACAGGGAGAGAGAGATAGATGAGATTATGAGGAATGGTCCATTGTACTGGGAGGCTGAGGGAACTCCATCATGTTGAGTTGATGTTGTAATCTAGTAACCATTCAGTGCTATTGTTGTAGTTTCCATTCAGTGCTATTGTTCTAGTATCCATTCAGTGGTATTGTTCTAGTATCCATTCAGTGCTATTGTTCTAGTATCCATTCAGTGGTATTGTTCTAGTATCCATTCAGTGCTATTGTTTTAGTATCCATTCAGTGCTATTGTTCTAGTATCCATTCAGTGCTATTGTTGTAGTTTCCATTCAGTGCTATTGTTCTAGTATCCATTCAGTGGTATTGTTCTAGTATCCATGTTGTCACGATGAAACACAGTAATGCAAATGGCAGGTTGGGGTAGATTTATGACCATATGAATTCAACAATTCAACTCATCTGACCATTTATACAACCATATAGACGATGGAAATCTCCTTTGTCAAAGGCATTCATAGCTGTAGTTGTGTACTGATAGGAATGATAATGTTTTCCCCTCTCTGTTTTAGTTATGGGAGGCAGTTACTGTAAAACCAGTCTCCGACCAATGAGTCATCCCTGTCTCAATTTTTATTTTATTTAACCCTTAATTCACCGGGTAATGGTAATGACCTTTCTGCCATTACCTCACTCACTGTGTTTCCATCTCTCTTTTGGGCCCTCTCTTTTCTCACACTCTTTCACTTCTTTACTCAACTCATTTCTCGCCATTACTCCCTTCTTTCTCTCTTCCCTTCGGTATTAGAGAGCTTGGCGGTGGGCGCTGTCCCTCTCCTTGAGGTTGGTGGTGGTGGGGGGTCAAATGGTTGGAGGTGAGGGGTCAGAGGTCAAACAAACCTAACCAGATGAATGACAGCGGCCGGGAAGCTACGTATCGCAGGGGCCCCGTGGGAGCCGCCCGACCGTCTGGCCCTAAGTACAGAGACACCGCCAGGCACCTCCTCTTATATCGGGCTTGCGGCGCGACTGAACCTCACACACACAAACCTAGATGCTCCCCCCCCACACACACACTTACACAAACATACACTTTCCCTTTCAAAAGGGACATGAAGAAACTGAACCTCACACACACAGCCACCCAACCTCCCTCTGAGGGTCTTCAGTTCACACGTCCACACCACATTCCCCACGGCTCCGGCGCAGCTCTCAACAAAGTGCCACAAGACAACTTAACAGGGATTTTCTTGTTCGTACCTGTGCACAGTGTACACGCCACAAACACAGAGGCCCTGGGGTCTGAGGGAGCCGCCTGGGGCCACGGCCCAACCGCCGTTATGGAGGAAACGCACCGCGGCCACCTTTCATCCTTCCCTCCATCCCTCTTCTTAAAACGGACCGGAGAGTCTCGCTGCCACGTAAAAAAGATCTGTATATACAGTACATATATTTTCTCTGCCCTTTCTCAATCTTTTCCCTCTCTTTCTCTCAACCCCCCCTCTTTATTTTACAGTGGCAGGTACACATATAGACCAGCATTTTATCTGATGTCAAGATCTCTTTCCTCCTCCTTAAAATTAATTCTCCAACAGGGAGCTTTAATAACACCAGCCCTCAGTGAAAACCCCTGATTCATGGACCATCAATTCTCAGCCAGGCTCTCCGATAGGACTCTCCTAACGTCACATTCGGTTAATAAAGTGCTGAAAACCAAGAGATGGTTTGTGGCCACCGAGGGATTAGAGAGCAGTACTTCAGAGGAGAATGTAGTGTGTGTGTGTGGGGGGGGGGGGGGGGTGACTTGGTTATAAGGTTCTGAGTCCAACACTACAGTAATCTGCATTGATCAAAGAGCTATGCTAACCAACCTCGATACAAGGGAGTGCTAATCCCCGACACACACACACACACACACACACACACACACACACACACACACACACACACACACACACACACACACACACACACACACACACACACACACACACGCACACACACACACACACACACACACAGCTAATCCGACCGTGCTCTCCATTAGATCATAGCTGCTTGTCTCTGTGCCAAGTGGCCTTGTTAAGACACCACTACCTGCCTTTGTTGGAGCAGACAAAGGCTGGTCAATCTACCGACTCCAATCCTCCAGGACCAAAAGGACCCTACTCATTAGAGAAGCCAGCTTAGTAGGAAGACAAGTAGGGGTTGAGATCGGAACAAAAAGTTAATTGGGGGAAAAAGGAATAACACAAAATAATAAATATTTGGGGATATAATAAATATTTGGGAAATTCTATGTCTCAAAAGGGTATCAAGCTTTTCCTGTCAATGCGTCAACAGTAGGGCGGGAAAGCCAGCTGAATCTGGCAAGCAGAGAGGGAGCTCGGATAATGGAGCTCGGCTTGAGAAGTAGTAGCGCAAGGGAAACACACCCAGGTACAAACACACACTCCGAAAATCACTCCTCTGAAGATAGGCTCGGTGTAATCCTGAATAAAACAATACAACTGTATAAAACAATAAAGCTAGGGGGAATCTCTTTCACCTCAGTCTTCATGCCGGGTCTCCCAGTGGTTGTTGGCTGCTGTTGAGACGACAGGCCAATCCCTAGAAAGACTGCTGAAATACACTGTACGTTCTGACAACAAGGCAACAGAGCTCTAGAGTTCCTTCAGGGCAGTTATACTGTAAAGCGCTGGATTCCTCTCCTCGGAGAGTCAATTTTATGGTTATAGGAGAGCCTCTGACTCCCAAAGAACACAGTGGAAATAAAATACTGACCCAGTAAAAAGTCGTCGAAATACAATAGAAATACCAGCCTTGAGCAAAATAACTCTTAGGCTTTACCGGTTTGATTGATCAGTAAAGATCTTCAGAGTAAATGCAGTATATATAATAACGAGAGGGACATTCCGAGGTAACAATTTATAATCCGTTTTTAGGTCATTGACACAACCTGTTGTGACAGCTTGAACAGCCACCTTAAAAGCTGGAGTCCTTAATGATGAAACTGCCACATCCGTTTGTGATACTACAACAACAAACGAAGTTACTGCAAACAACCACCACTGTTTTTTCCCCTCTGGCGTCATCGCACACACGATAGAAGAGCACAATACGTACTGCCATTGTTTTGTACCATGCTACGCGACGCTCCTCAGTACGGCAACAAAAACAGTGACAACGGGTGTGGGGCGGCCAGTGACCCTGTTTCCCCCTAATGGGTGGTGAGGCGGCCTGTGACCCTATTTCCCCCTAATGCAGATTCCATCTGAGGCCCTTTATACTCATACCCTTACACGGGTTGAAAATGGCAGATTCGGGCACTGATAAACGCCTAAATTGGAGCATTGTGGCAGTATAGTAACATGCTGTACAGGATGTCAGACCTCAGGCTCTGCGCTTCACAGCGCTGTGTGGGTTTTGACTGACAGCCATTCTGAACTTGAGCACCTAGTGCGACAAGAAGTTTCCCCCATCCCTCCTGCTAATTGGGCAACTTTTACCAAAATGTTGTCGTCTGAGTGAGGGAAATGCTGTGAATTAAGAGGACTCACTGTATTTTGAAAGACGTCGAGGATGATAATAAATACCGATTTAATGTCATACAAGCAAGACAAACACCTGTGAGTCCAAATGTGCACTTCACATTTCCATATCATAAAACTAGTGGTCATGAACATGTCAATGTTTATGACCACTACAAGATGACCTGACGTCATACCCTGGGTTGTTCCGAACAGAATGCACGCATGACAAAATTACGATCTGTTTCTCTGAATTGCTCTGTGAAAGCCTAATTCATTTATAATTTAGCTAGTCATATTAGCAACAGAACAAGTTTTCAAATGATAGCCACCTGACCCAGTTTGAGATTAAAAACGGGACCGTTTTTAGATTGCGTAAACAACAACAGTAATTGTGTGATGGAGGGGATGCAGGGCAGTGTTCCAAACAAAACAACTACAAGTGTTCTTGCTCTAGTTGCTCAAAGGCACGGCTAGGAGAGATCAAAAAAGCACCTTATAGTTGAAGACTCTTCTTTGAGATTGAAATTGAAATGACTTAGGAACTGTGCACACTTTGGAGAGGTGTGTGTCCACTTGGAGACACCAGTTAGTCCCCTCACTCAAACCCTTGTCATTTTTTGTTGTTGTCTTATGTTGCACCTACACCACGTTAATGAATGTATTCAGATTTCGTTAATCAACAAATGTGGCCAAAGTACAGTAAATGTAAAATACACATAAAATCAACAGTGTAATGTTTGGATTCAGTCTTGGTGAACTGTTGTGTCCTCAATTTTGGTCTAATCATTTTCCCATAACCTCAAAACGGATCCCTTTCAATTGCTACCATGGTTATGCATATGCTTTTCATATTTCTCCTGTAAGAAACATTTCAATGTAGCCCTATCCATATAGGTCAATCCCCACGAGTGTAAAGGGTTAAAGAGCATTTCATATAGTCGGTCATCAATAGGATTTGATCAGATGCTATTAGGTTGTAATCCTATCTGTCACGCTTGGGGCTAAACCCCCAATATTCCATAGGTCTTTCTGGGCTCCCCACCATATTCCAACAACAGAAGGAAAACACTAAACGGTCAGGTACACTTAGACAAGTATTCTCTGGCAGACTAGTTGTTTTCTTGCCCTAAAAACTGCACAACATCCATTTTTGTCAAATCGTGTGTATTGTATTGGCTTTTGTTATTCGTTTCTTGTGAGAGAGGGGAAAAGAACGAAAGGGTAGAGTGTTTTCTGGCTAGAGTACTGTTTTCAATTCTACCCTAGCTGAAGTATATGCGCCATGTATTTCATAAATGTTGACATGTTAACAAGACTGCTGCCTGAGTTCTGAGGAAATGTTATTTTAGTTCTTGTGGGAAAATTACATTTTACTCTCCGGTGTGGGAATGAATGGGAGGAGGGAGTTAGGGAGGACGAGTGAAAGAGTGGAATATTCAACACATTAGAGAATGACACACACACACACACACACACACACACACACACACACACACCACACACACACACACACACACACACACACACACACACACACACACACACACACACACACACACACACACACACACACACACACACACACACACACACACATCCCTGTATTGCTTACTACTTCCCTAAGCACGCATCCGATCAAACCAGCCTCTCTGATGCACCGTAGCCCTCACAAACCATTGGCTGTCCAATCAAAATGAATCACAGGTCACTATGTAACTGTTGAACGCGGACATGGTCTTGAAGACATAAACAACCCTTGTTAGAGTGACATTGATTAGACCATAGGGATAGACCATAAACCATGGAATGGATTCCCCTTCAGTCATTACATCACCAAGTCATTATTGCAGACAGATACAGTGACCAAGAACCATGCCACAGAATGTGGGAGGATGCAGGTTCCACTAGGTTCCCTCCAGGGCCCTGGGTGTTCACGTCCACCACCCTCTGAGCTTCCCAGATGTCTTCTGATCGCACTCCCAGTGGTCCAAGCGAAAGAGAGGAATACTACCGCCAGTCACGCACGGAGGAGGACTATTAAAGAATTATGGGATGAATATAAACAAGTTTGTCATATCATGTGATTGTAATGACAGGGAAAATTGCTGTGGGACATGGTAGAGAAAAAGCTGGACTTCTGAGAAGTTTGTTGTGTGTACACCAGTCTCCAGACACTCTAAACATCAAAGTAGAGCTTATAAAAATGTCGAGCAATATCCCAAAGGAGATACGGGATATTGCACAAATAGGGCTATAGGATTAGCAGATCATCACACGCACACACACACACACACACACACACACACACACACACACACACACACGCACACACACACACACACACACACACACACACACACACACACATACACACACAGCAGTATAACCGTCTTTCAGAATGCATATGGTCAGCCATCAGATAAGAGTTCCTTATTACACACAGAGGAAATGAGAAGAGTTCTGAACTGACAGCTCTAACGCTCAGACCTCTACCCCAGAACCACAGAGGAGCCGCCGCAACATGATACACACACATACACACAGACACATTTATTACCGCACACACATCCTTATCAATCAGTGACCCTCTAACCCACATATATACGCCCACACACACACACACACACACACACACACACACACACACACACACACACACACACACACACACACACACACACACACACACACACACACACACACACACACACACACACACACACACACGTCTCCTGCTCTCCTCAAGGGGCAGAGTGTGTGTGGTAATAAATGTGTGTGTGTGTGTGTGTATCATGTTGCGGCGGCTCCTCTGGGTCTTCCTGGTTAATTAAAGGTTCAATAAAAAAATACCAGAGAGTAATACCTGTACAATGCATCACACTGGAATGTATGAACAAACGTATACAACAAAATCATGATAAAAGACATGAAGACCTTTTGGCAGGAAGTCCCATGATGGCACTATGAAGTACATGAGACAGAGTGCCAAGTCAAAAGGGGAAAGAAACCCAGCCAGATCCCAGTGGAAACAATGGTCAGCCAATCTGGAATGTGTCTGCCACACAGCGATATCCACACTGCCAAATGTTCAATCACTTGCAGCTCACAAGGACTTTTCCCAGCCTCTCAGCGCAGCCAGTGTAAGATATGTATGCAGATTCCTAGAAGTACAATCACAATTGCGCCAGAATGTTGCGGATTTTAATTCATGAAATTTCAAGGGGGATTTCAATTCCATGCATATGGGAAAACAATGACTTCTTCAACTAGGTTCTTTATCTATATCCATTCCCAACTCTCAGCCTGAAAGCGCTTTGTTCATGGAGGAACTTTGAACCATCAGAGCCACCATATGGCCATTAGGAGACTTTACTGCCAATCACATAAACAAATACATTTAATGACTGTGTGGTCATTTAAAGTACGTTTTAACCATACAGTCCTTCCTCCACATCCACAACAACAACCATGATGTAACCTGGCAACAGAGTGACCTCTGGAAACCGCAGGCTGAGATGACCAGTCCCTATGACCGTGTAAAGATCAACAGAGCATGAGTAGCTAAAGCTAACATGAGCGTTAGCCGCAAGCACTAGCCCGTACTAAGTGAAATGGAGCCATGAGAGCGCTATAGATCCACTGCAGTGAGGACCAGAACTGGAGAACCTGGGAAACCTATAACAAGAGTCCAGGCCAGGACTGAGTCATCCCAACACAACCCCAGAGGTTCAACAAGGGTTTGTTTGTGTCAGGTATTAAACTTAATCTGATATTGTACTGGTTTTTTTGGGACTCAGATCTGGCCAATGGAAGGTTAGGCAGTCCAGTTCTTATGGGCAGTCCATTGCAAGCTTTGTTGTTGTTAGGAGTGTGCAGAGGAAGACACAGAGAGACAAAGACAGGAACAGAGAGACATAGAAATCGAGATGGAGAGACAGGAACAAAGGCACAGGAACAAAGACGGAGAGAAAGAGGACTAAAGTGAGAGAGAAGTCTCGGTAAGCCCAGAGTCTTAGTGAGCCAGTCAGTCAGTAGTAGACAGCCCAAACTCAGGGAACGACGTCGTCATGGCAGGAGAGCCAAATGAACAGTGACTGGTGGAATATTCGGTGGATAATGGTACAGTTATTGCAACATGCACCCATAATTGGGCTGCCGCGACCACAAACGAGAGACGCAGGGCCAGGAATCACTTAAATGAAACCCCTGATTGGGAGCGAGCGTAGAGCTGGATTTACTAGATCATACACCCCCTTTTCTCTTTAACAGAGCCCGCTACGCATGCCAGAAGCCGGATAAAGTCCCAACCGCATCTGTAAAGGTTTAACAGCAGTAGGATTCTATGTTTTTACCAATCCAAATCAATGTTTACAGATCTGCACGTAACAGAGTTGGGAGTGTATATGGGAAATATTTCCCATAAGGTGGAGTTACTACACTGATTGAGTGATGATTAAAGGTGGAAACAGAGACTTGTGGAGAATTGGAGGGAATATGCAGTGCTGTTATTCATATTTGGGTGATCCTCGGTGTGATTGCCAGGGCTATGCCTGCTGCTGAACAGTATTCCACAGTCCACACCGCCACATTGGACATGCTTGGCGTTACCATAGCAATGTGTAAAAGCAAAAGAGCAATGTTTACGCTTTGGTGAGAGGGAGGAAGGAGAAGAACAGTGGGTTCTGGCAGCGGAATGCCCACACATCCACCCTCTGATCAGAACAACAGTACACAGCTCATTACCAGTTTACAATACCACCCAGAAACAATGCCTAATGAGGAAACAGATGCATACAGGAACATATGCAGAGGTGGGGTGGCAAGTAGCCTAGTGGTTAGAGCGTTGGACTAGTAACCCGAGCTGATAAGGTAAAAATCTGTCGTTCTGCCCCTGAACAAAGCAGTTAACCCACTGTTCCTAGGCCGTCATTGAAAATAAGAATTTGTTCTTAACGGACTTGCCTAGTTAAATAAAGGTAAAAAAAAATATGCAGAGGTGTGTGTGCTCAGTGCGAATGAGAGAGAGGCAGACAGAATCCGAGAGAAACAAGGGGGAGTCAGATGGAGAGAAAGGTGGTTAAAAGAAAAAGAGTGAGATGGATGCTGAACAAGAGGCTAAGGGAAGAGGCTATGTGAGAGTCTGTGAGTGTTATGTCAGCTAATGTACAAGTGACCTCTAGTACTACTGTATAATCAAACTGCAAGGTCAAACAAAACACATAGCACAGCTGAAAAACCAGTCCTGTGATAGCCTACTCTCTCTCTCTCTGTGTATGTCCACATTTGTGTGCGAACATACATGCATGTTTATATGCTTGCTAATGTGCCTTAAAACTCAAGTGTGTTTTCCTATGTGATAATGTACCTTAAACTGTACAAGTCACTCTCCCTGCCAACACAATCCACACTCACACATCTTAACATGATGGTTTCCCTCCACTATGAGCTGGCCTCGCTTCTCCTCAGACGTTATTCCCATTTCCCTGAGCCAGGAACGCTGCCGGGGACACCACCGGGAATAACAGCGATCCAGGAGTGACGCCATTAAGCCTAACTGCTCCTTCATGACCGGAGATCTGTCATGTCCTCATGAGAACCATCCTCATTTAACTGTGTAACAGCAAGGAGGCCCATGCATTGATCCAGAGGGGAAACAGGGGAAAGTGAAATAGTGAGAGAGTGATGGAGCGAGAGAAAGAGCGTGAGAGGAACAGAGGGGTGAGAGAAGAGGGAAGACAGAGGTTTGTGTTCGTTCCTGGAGGATGACGTTAGGAAAGTTCCAGTTTCGGGAATCCTGTGGTTGCCAGGTAAGCGATATTCCCAAGTTAGGATATTCCCTCATAGACAGGTGCTGGGAGAGTTGGAGGAGCGGGTAATTAAGTCAGGACAGTGTAAATGTGGGCGTTGCCAAGTTTACATAAGTCTTGCTCTCTGGACCTCCATGTGCCCATAGTCACGAGGAAACACACCATTACCAGAAGCCTGTGTTTCAGACATAAGGAAGTGAATGGCTGCAAACTTTCTACTTTTAAACTCGGACAAAACAGAGATGCTTGTTCTAGGTACCAAGAAACAAAGAGATCTTCTGTTGAATCTGACAATTAATCTTGATGGTTGTACAGTCATCTCAACGAAAACTGTGAAGGACCTCGGCGTTACTCTGGACCCTGATCTCTCTTTTGAAGAACATATCAAGACTGTTTCAAGGACAGCTTTTTTCCATCTACGTAACATTGCAAAAATCAGAAACTTTCTGTCCAAAAATGGTGCAGAAAAATGTATCCATGCTTTTGTTACTTCTAGGTTGGACTACTGCAATGCTCTACTTTCCGGCTACCCGGATAAAGCACTAAATAAACTTCAGTTAGTGCTAAATACGGCTGCTAGAATCCTGACTAGAACCAAAAAAAAATTGCATATTACTCCAGTGCTAGCCTCCCTACACTGGCTTCCTGTTAAGGCAAGGGCTGATTTCAATGTTTTACTGCTAACCTACAAAGCATTACATGGGCTTGCTCCTACCTATCTTTCCGATTTGGTCCTGCCGTACATATCTACACGTACGCTACGGTCACAAGACGCAGGCCTCCTAATTGTCCCTAGAATTTCTAAGCAAACAGCTGGAGGCAGGGCTTTCTCCTGTAGAGCTCCATTTTTATGGAATGGTCTGCCTATCCATGTGAAAGACGCAGACTCGGTCTCGACCTTTAAGTCTTTACTGAAGACTCATCTCTTCAGTAGGTCCTATGATTGAGTGTAGTCTGGCCCAGGAGTGTGAAGGTGAACGGAAAGGCTCTGGAGCAATGAACCGCCCTTGCTGTCTCTGCCTGGCCGGTTCCCCTCTCTCCACTGGCATTCTCTGCCTCTATCCCCATTACAGGGGCTGAGTCACTGGCTTACTGGTGCTCTTCCATGCCATCCCTAGGAGGGGTGCGTCACTTGAGTGGGTTGAGTCACTGACATGGTCTTCCTGTCTGGGTTAGTGCCCCCCCTTGAGTTGTGCTGTGGCGGAGATCTTTGTGGGCTATACTCGGACTTGTCTCAGGATGGTAAGTTGGTGGTTGAAGGTATCGCTCTAGTGGTGTGGGGGCTGTGCTTTGGCAAAGTGGGTGGGGTTATATCCTGCCTGTTTGGCCCTGTCCATGGGTATCATCGGATGGAGCCACAGTGTCTCCTGACCCCTCTTGTCTCAGCCTCCAGTATTTATGCTGCAGTAGTTTATGTGTCGGGGGGCTAGGGTCAGTCTGTTATATCTGGAGTATTTCTCCTGTCTTATCCAGTGTCCTGTGTGAATTTAAGTATGCTCTCTCTAATTCTCTCTTTCTCTATTTCTTTCTTTCTCTCGGGGTGACCTGAGCCCTAGGACCATGCCTCAGGACTACCTGGCATGATGACTCCTTGTGTGTGTGTATGTGTGTGTTCGCCTCATGCGTGCATTCGTGAGGTAGTAGGTACAGTACCAGTCAAAGATTTGGCCACACCTACTCATTACAGGGTTTTTCTTTATTTGTCTATTTTCTACATTGTAGAATAATAGTGAAGTCATCAAAACGATGAAATAACACATATTGAATCATGTAGTAACCAAAAAAAGTCAACTATATTTTATATTTCAGATTCTTCAAAGTATTCACCCGTATTCACCCTTTGCCTTGATGACAGCTTGGCATTCTCTCAACTAGCTTCATGAGGTAGTCACCTGGAATGCATTTCAATTAACAGGTGTGCCTTGTTAAAAGTTATTTTGTGGAATTTCTTTCCTTCTTATTGTGTTTGAGCCAATCAGTTGTGTTGTGACAAGGTGGGGATGTATACAGAAGATAGCCCGATTTGGTAAAAGACCAAGTCCATATTATGGAAAGAACAGCTCAAATAAGCAAAGAGAAACAAAAGTCCATTATTACTTTAAGACATGAAGTTCAGTCAATCCGGAAAATTTCAAGAACTTTGAACGTTTCTTCAAGTGCAGTCGCAAAAACCATCAAGCGCTATGATGAAACTGGTTCTCATGAGGACCGCCACAGGAAAGGAAGACCCAGAGTTACCTCTGCTGCAGAGGATAAATTCATTAGAGTTACCAGCCTCAGAAATTGCAGCCCAAATAAATGCTTCAGAGTTCAAGTAACAGACACATCTCAACATCAACTTTTCAGAGGAGACCGCGTGAATCAGGCCTTCATGGTCGAATTTCTGCAAAGAAACCACTACTAAAGGACACAAATAAGAAAAGGGGACTTGCCTGGCCCAAGAGACACGAGCAATGGACATTAGACCGGTGGAAATCTGTCCTTTGGTCTGATGAGTCCACATTTGAGATTTTTGGTTCCAACCGCTGTGTCTTTGTGAGATGCAGAGTACGTGAACGGATGATCACTGCATGCGTGGTTCCCACGTGAAGCATGGAGGAGGAGGTGTGATGGTGCTTTGCTGGTGACATTGTCTGTGATTTATTTAGAATTCAAGGCATATTTAACCAGCATGGCTACCACAGCATTCTGCAGTGATACGCCATAACATCTGGTTTGCGCTTAGTGCGACTATCATTTGTTTTTCAACAGGACAATGACCCAACACACATCCATGCTGTATAAGGGCTATTTGACCAAGAAGGAGAGTGATGGAGTGCTACATCAGATGACCTGGCCTCCACAATCACCCGACAGTTTGGGATGAGTTGGACCGCAGAGTGAAGAAAAAGCAGCTCAGCATATGTGGGAACTCCTTAGAGACTGTTGGAAAAGCATGCCAGGTGAAGCTGGTTGAGAGAATGCCAAGAGTGTGCAAAGCTGTCATCAAGGAAAAGGGTACAACGTAGAAAATATTAAAAATAAAGAAAAACCCTTAAATGAGTAGGTGTGTCCAAACTTTTGACTGGTACTGTACCTCTAGTTGCTTCAATCTCTCTCTTTCTATCACCCCCTCTGTGCAGACTGTTAGGTTAGAGCAGCTGTAGGGAATTATGAGGGGATGACCGCGGGTGTTAACCCCTCGCCCTGAATCACAGACCCCTAAATCATCCCACCCAGACTGGCCCTGTCAACGGCAAGGAAACACAGCCCTGACACGCACACACGCACTCACGCACGCACACAGTGAGAGAGAGGGAGAAGATAGAAAGACAAGTGGTAGAGACAGAGAGGAGAGGAGCGTTTCAACATACACAGGGTAACAGGGGTCGTGGGGGGGGGGGTCTTCTAACCCGACAAAGTTATTTCCCCCCTAAAAGATAAAAGCACCAAACCATTTAATGAATGTTTCTTAGAATGTCTATCACCCCTCATCGTCTCTGACTGATCAAACCAGATCAAACGCAGCAGCAGCGATTATTTTTATTGGACTGAGGGGGACCAACAGGAGTTTTAATGAGAAGACCTGTCTCCCCCTCTTCACTCCGTCTCCCCCCTCCCCCCCTCCGCTCCAGTATGATAACACGGGAGCGGAGGGAGGGAGCATGAAGTCAGCCATTGTCTGAGTGAAGTGGCACACTCCTGGGCTGAGCGAGGAAGGAGAGGGGTGGAGGGGGGGGGGGTTAACAGAGCCAGCTTCTGTGGATCAGCTCTGGGACTGGGCCTCGGTGGAATTCACAGCTGCAGCACATCAAAGAGCCAGACTCCCACCAAGCCCCCCCCCCTTGACAACAACACCAGGAAATAAATGCTTAGTTTCCCTCTACGAGACGGGATAAGGATAGGTGTGGAGACCAGGGTTGGGAAACTGGGACAGAGCTGCGATCTTGCCTGTGTTGATGGAATGGGAAGTGGAGGAGATGTAGACGGTAATGGAATAAACTGAACATGTGTCCAGCCATAACAGTGGACATATAAAGATATAAAACTATGTGTGGAAGGGCAGTCCTCCTTCTGTAGTAACAGAAAGTGCTCCTGGTTGGACTTTCTCACGGGTGAGTGTACCAGTCCTCATAAGTGAGCCATGGCTGGGCATAGCACACCAGCTTTGTGAAGTCAATACAGACGGAGGATGGGATACGAGACAAGGAAGCTACTCTAGACTATTGAGATCCACCCTCAGTCAGTTTCCCATTCCCACCTGTGGCTATCAACATAGCTAGATAACCAAGCAGCATCAGACAGCCAGACAGCCTGCTGATATGAACACTGAAGCCCTGAGCCTTCACATGATAGCACTTCAAAAGCCCCACACGCCGCATCAATGGAGGCCTGTTCTAGGGCCCAATTCTCCTGCCCCCCATGTAGGATGAGTGGACAATATCTCCCTCATTCGCTCTCTCTCTGACACACGGAGGAAGAGAGTGAACGACTAGAATTTGAGCGGAAGAGGGGAGCAGATGAGATAGTAGTTGTTAGCAGAGCGTGGTTGTCAGTGACATGGAAAGGGAAAGGGGGATAACCTAGTCAGTTGTACAACTGAATGCATTCAACTGAAATGTGTCTTCCGCATTTAACCCAACCCCTCTGAATCAGAGAGGTGCGGGGGGCTGCCTTAATCGACATCCACGTCTTCGGCGCCCGGGGAACAGTGGGTTAACTGCCTTGCTCGTGGGCAGAACGACGGATTTTTACCTTGTCAGCTCGGGGACAGGGCAGGTTGCAGAGCAGATAGACCTGTGTCGGAGGTCAACGAAAACGCCATCACCTCAGAGAAAGTGTGAAATATAAAAAGGCACATCAAAACAGCACACGACAAGACAAAGTACAACATTGCACAAAGCAGAGAACCATATATTGGACTTTCAGAGTTCCACACACGTTGACAACCCCTCAGTTGAAACACTATTTTGCACAGCGTATGTGCTGTGCAACTCAGAGTGGAGCATTAGAGGGTTACATCAGCTTAAGAGAATGAGCAACCACATCTGAAATATCCCTCAGTAAGAACATAATGCTATGGATTTCCTGTCCTATGGGTGGAACACATAAATGTGGGGACTTGTGGTACGGAGAGGGAGTTTATACTGGGTTTGCCCTGGGGTCACACTGCTTACGACTACACCAGACGCTCTCACCAATTAGCCCTCGTTAGCACTCATTATTCCCAAAACACGACATAAGGCTTCGTCCAATGCAATTTAAATCAAGGTTTTGTACGTTTCACACTAAATACATTCCATCACCGTCCTCATGATATCCCCTCTTCAAATCATCTATTTTACAAGAGCAAAATCAGCAGCCAAAACCCTCCTCAATATGGTGGACATATTGCAGAACCCCGAAGGCCCTTTTCTCACTGCTGTGCCTCAGCTGGTCTAATTGACAGGTGATGCATTCAGGTCACTTTGATATGGAAAGTCCCTAACCTGTGTTTAAAGAGAAATAAAGAGAGGGGCTGGATGGTGATATAAGAGAGAGTGAGGCCAGGGGGGACTGAGAGAGAATGAAGGAAATGGGAATGTGCTCTGGCATCAAAATAATTCCTCTCCTCTGCCACTTTGTCACTCTCCTCTCTGATCCCTTAACGGTTTCCACAGCATGGATCACATGGGGGGTGGTGGTGGTGTGAAACTGTTTGCCTGATTTGTGAATGTATGTCTGAGCATGAATGTGTGTGTGTCTGTGTGTGTGTGCATCTGAGCGTGTGTGTGGTGAAGCACAGAGCTGTGAGAGCACGCTCGTGGTTTGTAGAGACTCCAGTCTCTGGGTGTTTCTCACACTGACTTCAGAACAGAAGGAAAGCATTAAGCCTCTAGCGTTGTTATACCCCAGACCACCCGGACTGGCCCAAGTCTTCCTATCTATACTCTGCCACAATCTCTCAGTGTGTGTGTGTGTGTGTGTGTGTGTGTGTGTGTGTGTGTGTGTGTGTGTGTGTGTGTGTGTGTGTGTGTGTGTGTGTGATGTGTGTGTGTGTGTATGTGTGTGTGTAAGTGTGTGAGTGAGTGTGTGAGTGAGTGAGTGAGTGAGTGAGTGAGTGAGTGAGTGAGTGAGTGAGTGAGTGAGTGAATGTGTGAGTGAGTGAATGAGTGAGTGAGTGAGTGAGTGAGTGAGTGAGTGTAGGTGACAATTAGATTCTTTCACTTCTAAAATGGCAAATAAATGAATTCTCGCTAAGCCAAGCAGATCAGGATCAGGAAGAGCAAGGAAAAGTTGTGTTTCAGATCAAACTTTGAAAAACAATTTGCTGTGCTAGACAGGCCCTGCAATTTGGTTATGTCTGCGTGTCACATTCATGCACCAAGAATGCCCATCAAAAGCTGTGGAAATATAATTATTTCAGACTGTACATCAAGGGGGGGATGGTATTGCTTGCCAAAGTCCCTCTGGCATAGCATGAGCTTGTTGTGGCCTTTTGGTACTGGGAGCCAAGAGCAGAAGTAAGTCGAGTTGTGAGTGAGTGAGTGAGTGAGTGAGTGAGTGAGTGAGTGAGTGAGTGAGTGAGTGAGTGAGTGAGTGAGTGAGTGAGTGAGTGAGTGAGTGAGTGAGTGAGTGAGTGAGTGAGTGAGTGAGTGAGTGAGTGAGTGAGTGAATGTGTGAGTGAGTGAGTGTAGGTGACAATTAGATTCTTTCACTTCTAAAATGGCAAATAAATGAATTCTCGCTAAGCCAAGCAGATCAGGATCAGGAAGAGCAAGGAAAAGTTGTGTTTCAGATCAAACTTTGAAAAACAATTTGCTGTGCTAGACAGGCCCTGCAGCTGGGTGTAGGAGTATGATGGGTTGGGGTCACAGGGTTGGATGTGGGTCAGCAGCATTCCATTCGTCCATACAACCGGTCCCAAGTCAGCCTCTAGCACGTCTGATAGTAACCCTTCCTGACTGGTGGCTGATGGATGAGATAGAGGAATAGGATGGTGGTTGGGATTCCCTTTAGGCTCTGAGTCAAAACAGATTACATTCATTACAATGATGACGATTAATTAATACATCCTCTACAGGATCGGTGGGTCCCCCACGGGACGGTTGAGCTAACGTAGGCTAATATGATTAGCATGAGGTTGTAAGTAACAAGAACATTTCCCAGGACATAGACATATCTGATCCAGTTGTCATCCATCACCATGGTTGTTGACCTTCAGAAATCAGGCAATGGGTACAAAAATAGCTATTTATTTACTTACCACTATTAGGACAATAATTAATATGTTTAAAACAACTGGAACAGTGGCAAACAACCCTGGTAAATGAAGTGTATCTTGTCCCCATGCACAGTGAGGAAAACTTGGTTGCTCGCATCTTGGGGTCACCAAGTATCCAAATCCACAATTAGACGGGAGTTTGCTAAACGGCATTGGCACTTGGATTGGAACCGGGTGCAATGGTCAGATGAGAGGAAAATAAGGGTCTTTGCCCACAGAAACCAATGGCGATGCATATGCAGAAAATAACCTCATACCTACTGTAAAATATGGTGGTGGATCTTTGATGTTATGGGGATATTTTGCTTCCACTGATACCTTTCTTTTTTAGAAGAAAAAAAGATGACTAAAATAATATAAATCCCCAATATTTTTGAACATTCAATATAGCTCAGTATTTGTATTATTATTTTATACATAGTCTTTTTTTCTAATTTGTATCAATGGTGCCAGTAATTTCGGGGGTGACTGTAATATCCACATTAGATATAATAATAATAATAATCATTGTAATTAATGTAACCTTTTTTGACTTTTCCTAAAGGGAATCACAACCACCATCCTATTAGTCCATTTGATCCACCAGGAGTGGTTACTCTCAGACATGCTAGAGGCCGAGTTTGGACTGGGTGTATGGGCGAATGGAATGTTCTTCACACACACACACACACACACACACACACACACACACACACACACACACACACACACACACACACACACACACACACACACACACACACACACACACACACACACACACACACACACACACACACACACACACACACACACACACACAAATCTGTGACCCCAACCCATCATACGCCAACACCCAGCAGTATCACCTTGCACTGAGATGAAAGGAAGACGAAGGGTGTGTGTCTATTCCTCCATGACGACCTTGTTCCCAAGACGAGTAAAACACCTGTAACCCCCCACCCACCCACCGAAGGGGTCACCCGCTGTGTGGGAGAGTGCAAATGTGTTTAAGTGAGTGTACCAGCTGTGGTGGGGTATGGTCAATGAGTTAGAATGAGGTACAGTGGACAATGTAGGGAGGTTCAGACTGTGTTTTCCCAGACCCAGACACCTTGTAGTGACCCTGAGGAGGCATAGGGAGGACAATCATAGCAACACTCCCAACACCAAGGACACAAAGCTAGCATACCAGCCACACACACAATTGCAAAGGGACAAATTATATCCTATATAAAATGTACAGTGATAGAATTCAGAACATGGGCCGTTCTTACAGTATTATCAGTATTCTCCCTGTACACCAAGTCAGAACCGTACGATAAATAAAGGGGGCATATAAGCAAACAATGAAAGCTCTTACAATATTAAATTATGACATTTTTCTAAAACAGGCTATAGACTAAATGTGCACCAGCAAGTCAGGCTAAGTTATGAAGGGAAAAGGGAGCAAATTATTAGTTAGGCACATGGGCTACTAACAGCTTACTACACAACGTACACTTACTAAAAGTCTCTTTTTCAGGACCCTGTCTTTCAAAGATAATTCATAAAAATCCAAATAACTTCACAGATCTTCATTGTAAAGGGTTTAAACACTGTTTCACATGCTTGTTCAATGAACCATAAACAATTAATGAACATGCACCTGGGGAAAGGTCATTAAGACACTAACAGCTTACAGACGGTAGACAATTAAGGTCACAGTTATGAAAACTTAAGACACTAAAGAGGCCTTCTACTGACTTTGAAAAACGCCAAAAGAAAGAAGCCCAGGGTCCCTGCTCATCTGTGTGAACGTGCCTTAGGCATGCTGCAAGGAGGCATGAGGACTGCAGATGTGGCCAGGGCAATAAATTGCAATGTCCGTACTGTGAGACGCCTAAGACAGCGCTACAGGGAGACAGGACGGACAGCCGATCGTCCTCGCAGTGGCAGACCACGTGTAACATCACCTGCACAGGATTGGTACATCTGAACATCACACCTGGGGGACAGGTACAGGATGGCAACAAAAACTGCCCGAGTTACACCAGGAACGCACAATCCCTCCATCAGTGCTCAGACTGTCCACAATAGGCTGATAGAGGCTGGACTGAGGGCTTGTAGGCCTGTTGTAAGGCAGGTCCTCACCAGACATCACCGGCAACAACATCACCTATGGGCACAAACCCACCGTTGCTGGACCAGACAGGACTGGCAAAAAGTGCTCTTCACTGACGAGTCGCGGTTTTGTGCCCATTTGTCGGAGTCGCGTTTATCGTCGAAGGAATGAGCATTACACCGAGGCCTGTACTCTGGAGCGGGATCGATTGGAGGTGGAGGGTCCGTCATGGTCTGGGGCTGTGTGTCACAGCATCAACCGACTGAGCTTATTGTCATTGCAGGCAATCTCAATGCAGTGCGTTACAGGGAAGACATCCTCCTCCCTCATGTGGTACCCTTCCTGCAGGCTCATCCTGACATGACCCTCCAGCATGACAATGCCACCAGCTATACTGCTGGTTCTGTGTTTGATTTCCTGCAAGACAGGAATGCCAGTGTTCTGCCATGGCCAGCGAAGAGCCCGGATCTCAATCCCATTGAGCACGTCTGGGACCTGTTGGATTGGAGGGTGAGGGCTAGGGCCATTCCCCCCCCAGAAATGTCCGGGAACTTGCAGGTGCCTTGGTGGAAGAGTGGGGTAACATCTCACAGCAAGAACTGGCAAATCTGGTGCAGTCCATGAGGAGGAGATGCACTGCAGTACTTAACGCAGCTGGTGGCCACACCCGATACTGACTGTTACTTCTGATTTTGACCCCCCCCCCCCTTTGTTCAGGGACACATTATTCAATTTCTGTTAGTCACATGTCTGTGGAACTTGTTCAGTTTATGTCTCAGTTGTTGAATCTTGTTATGTTCATACAAATATTTACACATCTTAAGTTTGCTGAAAATAAATGCAGTTGACAGTGAGAGGACATTTCTTTTTTTGCTGAGTTTATAATCCAGTGTGATAGCAAATAGCACCAGGAAATCATTGGTGGCTGTGCTGTGTGAACAATTTGTCAAGGATTCAGTCTGTTTTTCCTCTTTTCTCTCGTTCGCTTCTGACCAAAAACAGGACCACATGTTCTATGGTAGAGGATGGTTTATGCCTGCTGGGATGTGAGGACCGCTTGGTGACCACAATAACTATTTGGGAGACAGTCAGCTCTTCCCAATGGACCATAATAACCACAGCCCTCACACTACCAGCAGGGGAGAACCATCACGGGCTGTTATGAGCTGTGTGTGTGTGTGTGTGTGTATTTATATAGTATGTGTGTGTCCATATGAGGCTCAGAAGTGGTTGCCAGTGTGTGTAAGTATGTAGTGGAGTAAATTGAGCCAAAGGGGTAAGTTGAGCCACCCTGGTTTCTAGGAAACCATACACAAAATGTATAATTTGACCAAATATTTAGGAAGAGGTCATCATTTCATGGAGTCTGAAGGAAAAAACACACATGGAAAAAGAGGTAAGCAAGTTAGGTCCAAAAAAACAGATTTCCACCAAGTCAAATTAATTTACTGTGTTAGAAGTTCCATGACGCTTGTATTTAAACCAAAGTAGATCATCATCAATGATTGCCCTATACATCAGTTGGGGTCTCTATAAGCTTCAATATGAGGTCCTAAACCTAGCATGAAAGTGCATCCTTGTAGCTGTTTGGGGTAATATAGTCCAAATGTTTGCCTTAGGGTAAGTTGAGCCAATGGCCATGGGGTCAGTTGAGCTAATGGTTGAGCCAATGGCAAGTTGAGCAAATGTAAGTGTTTTCTTCCCAGGCATAATGGTAGGCATTATCACTGGGATGAGGTAACACCAGGGCTTGGCCTATGTTAAGTGTTTTTTTAAGTAGAAAGTGTTTGTTAGGTGTGTCAAAAGATGCTTAAAATGATTAAAAGACAAAGTGATTGTGATTGTGTTGAATTGTGTTTGGGAAATAAAGATAGACATGGTTATAAAAATGTAGTGGCAATATTTAATTCAGTACAGACATTTGTAGGCGGCTTAATTTACCCCATAAATTGTTGCGAGAGACCACTTTTTGGGGACAAGCTATGTTTTCAAAACTGTAATGTTTACATGAATTCTGATTATTTCCAGGGATACACAACATCCTAAAATCTATGTAGATAGCATTGTTAGAAAGAATACTATATTTCCCTCGATGGAGTGATACTGAATATAAATAACTGACTTAACTTACCCCACTGTCCCCAACTGTTTCTATCACTGTAATGTCCAGAAATGCTCCTCCTCTTAACGGCTCATATTCCTGCATTGATTGGTCAGCTAAGGCTCCGCTCCATCAACCCTGCCCCGCCCCGGGACACTGCCCCATCGCCACCCTCATACCCAAGATGCATCAGGAGATAGGGTGGGAGGTTTGGAGAAGAGTGAAGGGGGGGGGGGGTCAGGTGAGGGAGAGAGGGACAGAGCGTCCTGGACCACATCCCAAACCAAACTCTTACTGGGGTGTGAAAGCTCAAATATAGCCCCTGACACAGGAACTCATGGGAACATCGGACCCTCTCAATCCCTTTACCTCTCCGGCCGACCCCGCTCCTCCACATTCCAACGGTAATCTGGAAAATACCGGCTTCGAAATATCAACCAACTGTATCTCGACACTGCTGCTGCTCCACTGCCTCTCGACGCCATTCGCAGCCGTAACCGACACTAAACTTTACACAGACCAGCCGCGAAGGCTCGCTCGGTGAAACCCAACCGCCGACATGACCAATGCTGTGAAAACGAAGGAACCGCACGGTTCCTTCTCAACCGAATGAATTGATTTTCCTTTGTTTACATGCTATGAAACTTGTGTTGGGTGCCAGACCAACATTGCTCATAGAAGGAAACACTTCCCATGCTCTGGGAATTGAAACCATTGCTCTGTAAAAGTCAATAGTGCGTCTCATTTGAATATGGTAAGAGAATAGGGAAATTGTATTTTGTGTTCCTCTGACGTGGTCCTCCAGTAAAGTCAGTGAACCCCAGACAGCAAGTCACTCTTGGTTAACTTGATGGTCCCACTAACCTTACATTTTTACCTTGTTTTACTCATAATGGAGAACAAAAACACATCTTAAAGTGCTGATCTAGGATCAGGTCCCCCCCTATCCATATACAGTTATTCATTATAATCTAAAACTAAACACTGATCCTCTATCAGCACTCCTACTCTTGAGACTTTGTGAATACAGGCCCAGATCTCTGACAGTGCTTGTCCATCTGTGAGTGTATGGTAGTGAGTTACAAACGTGTAGAAACAGCCTGCCCGCACCACCTACCTGCACGAAGCCACACATCACATGCTCCCCAAACATGGGCAGGCTGGGCCGGCTCTCGCGGTACATGTGCAGAGTGTATATTGTCATGACAACGGGCTCGGGCTCTGTGGTGAGCAACTCGTCCGTCACTAGGATGTTGATTATGCTGTTGCCCAGGCCGACTGGGTAGTTTGCTGTTCTGTGGAAAAAACAGAGGCAGAGTTTCTCAGAAACAAGGTCCAGAGAGGTCCAGGGAGATGAAACACACATAAGCACAAGCACACACACACACACACCACACAGAGCGGAGATATGAAAACACACATACAGGATGGTGAGAGAAAGGACAGATTATAGAATAATTCCTAAATGTCACGTTTAGCGTCGTGTGTGTGTAGCCGTCTTACGTGTGTGTGTGTGTGTGTGTGTGTGTGTGTGTGTGTGTGTGTGTGTGTGTGTGTGTGTGTGTGTGTGTGTGTGTGTGTGTGTGTGTGTGTGCTGTCTGTCTGTCTGTCAGAGGTCAATCCTCTGACCCCAGTGCTACTGAGTCTAATAGGTGCTAATCAGGGATTGGCTGCTGAGATCAAAGCTACGGACATAAGAAACAGAGTTCTACAATCACACAGAGTAGAACTCAGAATGAGTTCCTGACCAAAACACTGGACTGAAAACCTGACCAAAACATGAATGCCCTGACCAAAACACTGGACTAAAAACACACATTCCCAGAATTCAGATGGTATAACTCACTTATAGACCTGAAGACTGGCAGGTGTAAGCAATATAGGACAAGATCCATTTAACCTATGAAAGGGCTTGTTGGAGATCTAACTATATGACTGCTAACACCTACCATCTCACTGAATGTGACCCAGCTACATTTGAAAGGTCATGGCTGGAAGGGTCTCACCTAGGTCCTCTGTGCTCATCCAGGTGTATGTGACAGGCTGGGCTGATTGGCTCAGGGCGGAGGCGTAGGGTCACCACATCAAAGGGGACCTCAGCACGGTAGTCCTTCACCCAGGGACTGAAGGGGGGGCTGAGGGTCAGAGGGGGGTCTGTGTACAGTTGTCTGAGGTGGGGGTCCACACACCGCTCTGATACACACCACAGGGAGAGAGAGAGAATGGATTATATACAGATAAAAAGGCTTGCATAGTCACACCGTGTCCCACTGTATTTTTCATATTCAGAATACTGTTAGACATTTATCCATCAGAAGGAGCATCAAAGAACAAAGATGGTTATCTAAAACATGCATGCTCAGTGTGTGTGTGTGGTGTGTGTGTGTGTGTGTGTGTGTGTGTGTGTGTGTGTGTGTATGTCCCCATTCAAAGGGATTAAAGATAAAGACATTCACACCAACACACACACACACTATGTAATGGGAGGAATGTTAATAACAGGGTCCACAGGTGTTGAGCACAAGCCCAGAGAATGGGAAGCCCTCTTCCTGTGGAGGCAATTGACTCTGATGTGTGCCAACCTCAAGCAGTTTGCAGATGCAGGGAGCACAATAGGGCCACCTACCCACCCGAACCACCGCTACAACGCGTAATTTTTTTTTACCTTGAACACTGCAGCAGAAGCCAACTCCTCTGCTCTTTCGTCCGCGTGAGGCTACAATACATCGAGTTCCCCAGGGAAGCTGTGATGCGCGGGTGAAGCTGTGAACCCAGCTGTAGCCTATTGCATGATTGTGTTTATGAGTCGGTTATTAAAGAATGTGAAACAATTTTGTGTATGTTAACTATTGCACGATTGTGTCCATGAGGTGTATGTTTACTGCTTTTCATTAAATCATGTATGGCTAAAATATTGTTATGGCCTAAAATAAATGTTGTTCATATGGGCAGAATATTGTAGCCTAGGCCTACATAAATTCGTAAATATGGGTATATAAAGTGTGGCGCCTTGAACGCGCCTCGGCCACAGCATTTGTTTGTCTGAAAGGGTACACTATGGCTTTTTAAATGCGTCCACGAAACCTTCTCTGGAGTTTCGAAGCGCCACTGAATGGGCATTTAACTTGTCGGTAAAGGAATGCCGCTTCTTAAGCGGGGCTAAAGTCCATCACTAGGCAACCAAAACTGTCAATGAAATTATCTCGAGCTGCCTGCGCGCAGACCACTCACTCCTAAAAAGTACTTTGAAGTTCGTTAAATACAATGATTTTTAGTAGAAAGAAAACACATCTACCATACCATAAAAAAAACAAGAAACAGCACATCAATCAGCAACGTTTATTGTTGTCAGGGAAACAATACCGAACAGTCTATGACCCAGCAGAATCTGACTGTCTAAAAAGGTACAGATGCTTCTTTTCTTTATTGTCTGAAAGGTTATCAATTGTTGTGATCGACCGGTTACTATAAAGGCGTCATATGTATGAAAATTGTTCGGTTAACTTGGAGTTAACGCCGTCAGTGAGGGTAATGCGCCCTCGGCATTCGAAAGCATCATATTCCGTGCATTTCCAGAAGGACTTATTTGCGGTCTGTCGTTCCAATCTGTTGGTGTAGCTTTCATGCGCCGGGATATTTTTCCACGCACAGAGGATAAATTCGGGTTCCATTGCTTGTTCTGCTCCTCTGAGAATAATGAATAATGAGGGTAGCAGTGCAAGATAATTTTAAGAATAATATTTTGATTATTTGCATAAGAAAGACTTGCAATTCGATTGCTGGACTATCATAGCCATCCATGCAGTATTTTTTTAATTGAAATGTCGGCCTTTGACGAGATACATTTTTTCTGCTTTAAATTATTATATATTTTTTATTTATAACTGATCAAAATTAGGTATGCTATAACCTACAACATTCTGCTCATATGAACACATTTATTTTAGGCCGTATAAAGAAAAGCTATGCATGAGGATCAAACAGAAACATTGTTTCACATTCCTTAATAAAAGACTCAAACAGAAATAGGCTATATTGCTGGCTTCACAGTTTCCCAGCCAAACAGGCCTATAAGGAAACTCGACGTATATCGACAATGTTGAGTGAGCGAGAGGGTCTGTGCTCGGTGTAGTACCTTCCACAAACAGTTTTGCTCTACAAAAAGACACGTATGCCTCCCAGTGTGGAGCTCTGGTGAACTCGGAGCGTCACACTTCAAACCATTGAGACATACAGCATTCTAATTACAATGCATTTCTATGCATCCTGTTGGTGAGGTGCTCCAGAGCCAGCCAATTAGCCTACACCTGAGCAGCGCCTCACCTTTGTCTCCAGGGAGGTCCTGGGAGCCTGAGTGTTGGTTCCACCCGGTCTGTGTCTCTGCTTTATTGGTCCTATGAGAAACATGGAAGACTGTCATTATTTAGAAAAAATATGTCCCATTGCAACAGGGAATAATGGGAACATCCACTCAGTCATTCTGAGGGTTGTCCCTGCAATAAAAAAAACCCTAAAGAGCGATGACAGACTTTATGCCCTCTAATAAACGGACCTTTTTATAAGTCTATCAATCACATTCACAGTCTCACACAAACCAACTGCACAAATTCATAAATATGGATATAGTAAAAACACACATATGGTGATCAAACACACACACACACACACACACACACCCACACCACACACACACACACACACACACCACACCACACACACACACACACCACACACACACACACACACACACACACACACACACACACACACACACACACACACACACACACACACACACACACACTTTCCATGCCAGCGTCAACATTCCAATTGGTTCCTAGCCTATAAGAGGTCCAAAGGTGTTTATCAACACTTGTTATAACCCTCACCCAATCAAAGTAAACTATACTGGCTGTTCTCCAGATACTCCCTCCTTTTTCTCTAGCCTGATAAATTCTCCCTTTTCTTCTCCTCTACACCCGTTTCCTCCACTTCCCACATCCAGCACCCTGTTCCCCTTCCACTCCTCTTCCAAACCCTCCTCTACCCCTTACCATCCCCATTCCGCCACTACCTCCCTCTCCTCCCATCATCCTCATCATTCCGCCTGGTTCCCTGCCCGTGAGTGTGCTACATGCTCCTAGCTCCGTGCTCAGCCCCAGAAGTCCACCCAGCCCGAAGGCAGAGGGAGGCTGTGTTCTGATTGCCAGCAGCCCAGCTCCGTGCCACAGCCCTGGGAAGGATGGGAGGCCAGATGGGGCCCGCCAGTGGAGCCAGTACCCAGCCAAGAAGGGATTTAACCTAATTCTGTTCCAGTTTGAGTGGATTGGGCCTGAAGCTCCTCTCTCCTGCTACAGCCAGACTAACGTACATGTGCCAGGGGCTTAATGAAGGCATGCTTAGGAGGGGTTGGGGAACGAAAACCATCCTTAAATTCAGCCAAGTTTATTCCCCCCCAGACCAGTCATTTGTCTGTTTTTTGTTTTGTTTGGTCTATCCTTTCCAAATATATGGAGAGTAAGACAACACCAAGGGGATTGAGCAAGGTAACAGAACCTCATGTGAACTGATTGACGGGGGGGGGGGGGGGTGTGTGTGTGTGTGTGTGTGTGTGTGTGTGTGTGTGTGTGTGTGTGTGTGTGTGTGTGTGTGTGTGTGTGTGTGTGCGCGCGTGCGCACGCTTGTGCTCACCTGTAAGTCTGGTTCCTTTGCTCTGTATAATGAGAACAGACTCTGTCCAACAATGCTGAGAAATGCAGCCCACTCCCAGACTCCTCCGCTCTAGGGAACGATCGAAAGAGAAAGTCTTGGATAGGAGAGCGCTGTGGAGAAGCTGCGGGATAAAGCTGGATACAGGCAGGTTTTCAATTACTGGGAATACAGACAATCTAAATAACATGATTACAATCTGGAATCACTGCAAGTGTTCTGTAACATTGATTACATTATGCTTCAGAATGAATCTGGTTATACTCTATACAGTGCATTTGTAAGTATTCAGACCCCTTCCCCTTATCCACATTTTGTTACGTTACAGGCTTATTCCAAAATGGATTAAATACTTTTTTTACCTCCTCAATCTACATAGAATACCCCATAATGACAAAGCGAAAACACGTTTTTAGAAATGTTTGCAAATGTATTACACATAAAAAACAGAAATACCTTATTAACATAAGTATTCAGACCCTTTGCTATGAAACTCTAAATTGAGCTCAGGTGCATCCTGTTTCAATTGATCATCCTTGAGATGTTTCTACAACTTGATTGAAGTCCACCTGTGGTAAATTCAATTGATTGGACATGATTTGAAAAGGCACACACCTGTCTATATAAGGTCCCACAGTTGACAGTGGATGTCAGAGCAAAAAAAGAAAGCCATGAGGTCGAAGGAATTGTCCGTAGAGCTAAGAGACAGGATTGTGTCGAGGCACAGATCTGGGGAAGGGTACCAAAAAATGTGCAGCATTGACGGTCCCCAAGAACACAGTGGTCTCCATCATTCTTAAATAGAAGAAGTTTGGAACCACCAAGACTCTTCCTAGAGCTGGCCACCCGGCCAAACTGAGAAATCAGGGGAGAAGGGCCTTGGTCAGTGAGGTGACCAAGAACCCGATGGTCACTCTGACAGAACTCCAGAGTTCTTCTGTGGAGATGGGAGAACCTTCCAGAAGGACAACCATCTCTGTAGCACTCCACCAATCAGGCCTTTATCGTAAAGTGGCCATACGGAAGCCACTCCTCAGTTAAAGGCACATGACAGCCCACTTGCAGTTTGCCAAAAGGAGGCTAAAGGACTCTCAGACCATGAGAAACAGGATTCTCTGATGTGATAAAACCAAGATTCAACGTTGGTCTGAATGTCAAGCGTTACATCTGGAGAAAACCAGGTATCGCTCATCACCTGACCAATACCATCCCTATGGTGAAGCATGGTGGTGGCAGCATCATGCTGTGGGGAAGTTTTTCAGCGGCAGGGACTGGGAGACTAGTCAGGATCGAGGGAAATATGAATGGATCGAAGAGAGAACCTTGATGAAAACCTACTCTAGAGCGCTCAGGACCTCAGACCCGGGCAAAGGTTCACCTTCCAACAGAACAACGACCCTAAGCACACAGCCAAGACAACGCAGGAGTGGCTTCGGGACAAGTTTCTGAATGTCCTTAAGTGGCCCAGCCAGAGTCCAGATTTGAACCCGATCGAACATCTCTGGAGAGACCTGAAAATAGCTGTGCAGCGACGCTCCCCATCCAACCTGACAGAGCTTGAGTGGATCTGCAGAGAAAAATGCGAGAAACTACCCAAATACAGGTGTGCCAAGCTTGTAGCATCATACCCAATAAGACTCAAGGCTGTCATCACTGCCAAATGTGCTTCAACAAAGTACTGAGTAAAGGTTCTGAATACTTATGTAAATGTGATATTTCAGTTTTTATTTTTAATACATTTGCAAAAATGTCTAAAAACCTGTTTTTGCATTGTCATCATGGGGTATTGTGTGTAGATTGATTAGGCTGTAACGTAACAAAATGTGGAAAAAGTCAAGGGGTCTGAATACTTCCCGAATGCACTGTAACAGAGAGTAACATGGAATAGAGGTTTACCAGTTCAAATGGCCCTGGTGTCCTCAGCTGACGGAGGAACTGGAGGAGGAGGAGAGTCTGGTGTTCTGGTAGACAGAGACCGTATGTCCCCCCACAGCCACCATACTGACCAGAAACATACAAAACAAATTGTGAAGGTCAGTGGAATTATGATATCCATACAAATTTCCCTCTGAAATTGTCATGTTAAAAAGAGTCCATCGTCGTTGCCCTGATAGATTGAGGAATTTATTAAGTTAAACACAGTTGTTTAGTACCCTCTGTCCATTGCCTGTCTCGGTGTGTGAAGGGCTCTTCAGACTGGCCTGTCCACTGTGTGCTGGGAGCAGGAAGAGAAGAGCATCTTCTAGGATGAACTCTTTTGCGATCTGTCCGTCAAACCCTGGGTCCCTCAGCCCATCAAAGTGCAGGTCAGTCTCAGCCTTTCAGACAGGGATTATGGGAAATTTAGCAGCGGCTTTCATTAAGGGACTGTACTGAGAGTAAACATGTTCTGCCACCTACTGGATATATGAGTTATCTTAATACCTTAGGAAACGTATGAATGGGTGCCAACACAATGACCGGATCCCTTCCCTCTACCCTGACTCACACTTAGAGGTGTAAGCAATGAGGGGAATTCAAGGAAGGAATTGGTCACATTGAACCTTAAGAGACATGTTGGTTTCCCTAAGATGAGTACATGGAACAGGCTATACAGCCTACAGAAGGAAACATCATCATGTTTATTAGTGGCTCGGGTTATAGGAGTGGAACCAAATGGACACCATGTTTGGAATCTGGAAAAAGGGGAAGGCATCTCTGGGTCAAACCAATTAAAATACTTCAAGGGAGGCCCTTTAAGTGAAATGGCTTTTATAACTGTGACTAGTTGTATCACTCACCAGTATGCATGCATGGGTATGTGCGTGTGTGAGTGCACATGCGTGTTTGTATGCAACCCCCACATGTATGCAGCACAACAGCTAAAATACTGACTCTCTCTTCTCTGCTCAACTCGGAAGTCACACTACATGACCAAACGTATGTGGACACCTGCTCGTCGAACATCTCATTCCAAAATCATGGGGATTAATATCTAGTAATAACTCCCTTTGCTGCTATAACATCCTCCACTCTTTTGGGAAGGCTTTCCACTAGATGTTAGTAAATTGCTTCCATTCAGCTACAAGAGGTCTAGTGAGGTCGGGCACTGACCAGTTTGGGCAATTAAGCCTGGCTCGCAGTCTGCGTTCCAATTCATTCCAAAGGTGTTCGATGGGGTTGAGGTGAGGGCTCTGTGCAGGCCAGTCAAGTTCTTCCACACCGATCTCAACAACCATTTCTGTATGGATATCACTTTGTGCACATTGACATGCTGAAACAGGAAAGGGCATTCCCCAAACTGTTGCCACAAAATTGGAATCACAGAATCGTCTAGAATGTCATTATATATTGTAGTGTTAAGATTTCGCTTCACTGGAATTACGGGGCCTAGCCCAAACCATGAAAAACAGCCCCAGACCATTATTCCTCCTCCACCAAACTTTACAGTTGGCACTATGCATTGGGGCATGTAGAGTCCTCTGGCGGCGCGCTTTACACCACCCAGCCGACGCTTGGCATTCCGCATGGTAAACTTAGTCTTGTGTGCGGCTGCTCGGCCATGGAAAAACAAAACTCAGTAGTGTTGCAAACGAGGGCAGCCGGTTTTTACGCGCTATGCACTTCACCACTCGGCAGTCCCCGTTCTGTGAAGTTGTGTGGCCTACCACTTCGTGCCTGAGCCATTGTTGCTCCTAGAAGTTTCCACTTCTACAATAACAGCACATACAGTGGACCGGGGCAGCTCTAGCGGGGCAGAAATTTGACAAACTGAATTGTTGGAAAGGTGGCATCCTATGACGGTGCCACGTTGAAAGTCACTGAGCTCTTCAGTAAGGCCATTCTACTGCAAATGTTTGTCTATGGAGATTGCATGGCTGTGTGCTCGATATTATACACATGTCAGCAACGGATGTGGCTGAAATAGCCAAATCCACTCATTTGAAGGGGTGTCCACATACCTTTGGATACATAGTGCATGTTGACGTCTTTGAACGTTGCAATCTCACAGTCTTATGGCACCACCTAGTGACTACTCTAAAACAGCATCAGTAGAGACCGGCTACAGTAGTAATGTGCCGACCAAGCAATAACCCCCTCTTACCTTCACTATGATAGGCAGAAGGGAACCACTGAACTGAAGAGTGAATGTCATCAGCTGGAAACACAGGAGACACCTACTGCAGGAGAAACAGTCACATAGAATAGTGACAAATCAGAACGATGTACAAAGATGAATAATTGAACAGTTGTGAGGTTGATCCGAGGGTGGCTAACCTGTGCCGAGAGCTAGGCTCCTCATTGGTCAATGCTGCCACCCTCAACACCTGACCTATGACCTCCTTCACATGGTCCAAGGCCTCATGGGATGCATCAGGACCCAGCTGCTGCAGAAGAAAGGGCTTGAGCTGAGAAGAGAAGGAGAAAGCGAGAGTAAAAAAAAAAGAAAGACAGAAAGAGAGAGAAAATAGGATAGAGAAAGAGACGGGGAGGATAAAGAGAGAAAAGTTGTCAGTGTTAAAAAAAGTCTGAAGAAGTTCAAGTCTGTACCCAGCAGAGTTGGATAGAGTCCAACTTAATTATAACACCTCAGTATCAGTCAAGGCAATAACTGTTTCGAGCTCATGTGGAGAGATTCCATCTCATATTTTAAAGGAATTGTTCACATGCTACGCACTGCCACGGCAAAATAAACACTTGATACTCTGTTCCAACAGGTGGCAGTAACAGTCCACATTCGCTAATCCACAACCCCAGTTTTGATATGACAGATGAAAACTCCAACCACTCTCTCAGTCCCATCAATATTACATCTAATAGATCTAATCTAGTTAGATTACATTTCATCTGACAGAGACAGATTTCATTTGAGATAATCCCAATAAGGTGCCAGTGAGTGACGGTTGGACAGGGTTGGGAATCAGGCATTACTGTGCTCAAATCCGAAGCATGTGGCGTGGTTGGCTAGTCCACAGCAACACATGCACGCGCGCATGGTTGATTCTGCAACTTCGGGCACTTTGGCCCGGCAAGCTTTCAGAAATGAAAATGTATTGAAACACCATTTTACCAGTATTATAATTGTCTTTGATTTGTCTAGAAATAATATCTGATAATGGCTGTGATCGTACTATTCAGGAATTGATATATTTTCGTCATTTTTCTCAGACAGCCATAGACAAATGTCATTTCCATCACGTCATTAAACATCCATTTAGTTTGAAAATGAAATATCATACAATTATTTTTATAACACATTTCTTATTCATTTGTACATTAACTTGCATTGAATATTATTTTAAGTGCTTTTTAAGGTTTCCTAAAATTAATAATTCAACACAACGCCTGAATGTATAAACTTGCCTTTGTGACAGCGGAAAATATTTATTTATCATAAAAAATAAGATATTTCCACCCAACCTTTTTGTGAGATTATGATAACAGCCATATGATTTCCATATCTAAAACAAATCAATCAATGTAAATTATACACAATATACTAATTTACCTAAAAATATGGGTGTGGTGGAAATGACAAGGTGTAGTGGAAATGACATCTACTTAAAAAAAAAAAAACTTATGAAAACAATATTTTATTGCAAACATTTTGATCAACAACCATTGTAGAACATTTAATTAATTTAAGAAAAAGTAAGATTCCAAAAGTGGGCAGCGCTCAAGGAAGTAGGCCAGTGTTTGAGAGATGAGCCCAGATTGCAGAGGGGTCATCCGCATAGAAGAGCTCAGTGAGCAAAGTGAAACGGTATCATTTGTGGTATGTCCAACACAGGTGTGGAGGGTCACCTGCATGTGAGAATCCCCAAAGTGAACTGCCTGGATTTCACTGGTGTATTTACGCAGGTAGTTCTCTCAGTGGCACAACTTTGGTTTTAGAAGTGGGGGGAAATAATTATAATAATTTGTTTTATCCTGTCGGATAAATACTCCAAACAGCCTACCCGACCGCTCGGAGGTGTCTGCATGGTCCTAAAGCACACCGTTGCCTCATTTTGTATCACATTCAAATGATAAAACTGGTTGGGGACAAAAATGCAATTTCAGAATGTGAGGAGGACATGCTGCCCCCCCCCCCCCCGTCCTACCCCCGTCCCCCCCCCCCCCCCATCCCCCGTCCCCCCCGTCCCTCGTCCCCCCCCCGTCCCCAGTGAAAGTTGCGCCCCTAAGTTCTCTGCAAAGTCAATATGCACGATGATCTCTTTTAATTCTCTCAGTTTGGAGTATTGGTGTCGAAAGTTGTACATGTTTCCCCAACTTCTCTTTCAATCCTTTGGAGAAGTCCTCCAGTAGAATATGCAGTGTGCCACACACCTTTTCTAATACTGTCAAATGTACAGTGAACTTCTCCATGTTTCCCTCTTCAGCTTTGTTTTTCCACTCAAACCACCATGTCTGCTCACCAGCATCAAAGCCAGATGTTTAAGCTCTTTGGCTTGGCAAAGGGAGAACTCCGTACATACACTCTTTCTTCAGGATCTTAGACTGAATAAGGTTCTCATTGTGGCTGCAGCTGATCACTTTGTGATGCTGTAGTTTGTCCACCATGAACTGGAGGTTGGCGTGGGTTTTGCAGAGGCATGTGTCCCTATCCCGGACTGTTGGCTTGACAACCCAAAAATACATATTTTAAAGAATTCACAGTAGGACATTTTAATCTCTGAATATTCCCTCTTAAACGTCTGATAAAAGGTTCTGAATTGTGCCATTCAAGAAGCGCTTGTGTTTTTTTTTCTTGTTCCTCGTTAGTGTGTCCTTTTTCCCTGTTGATGCTCTACTGTTGTCATCACGTTCATAGAATCTAGGGATGTTCTCTTCTGTCGCTGTGCTATTTATGTTACACTGCTTTTTCCTGGAGTATTGAAGACTTGTTGGCCTGTTTTCATTTGCCCTCAATGCTTTTGCTGATAATCCAAATTCTCTGTTTGCAGCTTTGACCAGGCCATACTTTCTCAGGATGTTGCCTCTGAGCATTTTTGAAGCCACTTGTTTGTCTTTGGCACTGTGCATTTTTTTAAATACTTTTGCTTTAACTCTGCAATGATGGCATTTTGAAACAATAAAATCCTTCTCAAGTTCTTCGGAGTTCCCTTCATTTCCTGTTTTGTCTTCGTCTTTGGGGAATCTTGTCTATCCATTTTCTTCATCAGTTGATCATACCTTTTTTTCTATTCCTCAGTTTTCCGTTAAGCTTTATCAGGTTTGACATTTGTTTTTGAGCGACCTCTTCCAACCTTTTTCCTTCCAGCAAGTATTAGACTTCTCATTCCTGTTGCAGACGAGGAAGGGGTATCAGGGCGTGCATCAGGGCAGGTAAGTTAGGGGCAGGTATGATGGCCTCATGTTCTGGCTGCAAGTCATCTGGTGACTGAGGTGTGGTGTTGCCTGATAGGTAGGTCTCCATTGCAACTGTTCTCTTTAAAGTCTGTCTTCTATTCCGTTGGTTGCAGTTCCATTGCCTTCTCTTGCTTCTTTGTTCTCTCTTTGTAAGCTCAGAGATAGATATCACTTCTCCCTTCTCTTATTTCTTCCAGTATCTCTCCCTGTCTTTTTGCAGATGTTCCTGGTATCGTATAGGATCATTTTGTATTTTGTTTTTATGTCTGTGACCTCTGTGCTGTTTTATGTGGCATCTTCTAAAAACAAAGAAAAAAATATATAAGTAATATACACTGCTCAAAAAAAAAAGGGAACACTTAAACAACACAATGTAACTCCAAGTCAATCACACTTCTGTGAAATCAAACTGTCCACTTAGGAAGCAACACTGATTGACAATAAATGTCACATGCTGTTGTGCAAATGGAATAGACAACAGGTGGAAATTATAGGCAATTAGCAAGACACCCCCAATAAAGGAGTGGTTCTGCAGGTGGGGACCACAGACCACTTCTCAGTTCCTATGCTTCCTGGCTGATGTTTTGGTCACTTTTGAATGCTGGCGGTGCTTTCACTCTAGTGGTAGCATGAGACGGAGTCTACAACCCACACAAGTGGCTCAGGTAGTGCAGCTCATCCAGGATGGCACATCAATGCGAGCTGTGGCAAGAAGGTTTGCTGTGTCTGTCAGCGTAGTGTCCAGAGCATGGAGGCGCTACCAGGAGACAGGCCAGTACATCAGGAGACGTGGAGGAGGCCGTAGGAGGGCAACAACCCAGCAGCAGGACCGCTACCTCCGCCTTTGTGCAAGGAGGAGCAGGAGAAGCACTGCCAGAGCCCTGCAAAATGACCTCCAGCAGGCCACAAATGTGCATGTGTCTGCTCAAACGGTCAGAAACAGACTCCATGAGGGTGGTATGAGGGCCCGATGTCCACAGGTGGGGGTTGTGCTTACAGCCCAACACCGTGCAGGACGTTTGGCATTTGCCAGAGAACACCAAGATTGGCAAATTCGCCACTGGCGCCCTGTGCTCTTCACAGATGAAAGCAGGTTCACACTGAGCACGTGACAGATGTGACAGAGTAAGAAGACGCCGTGGAGAACGTTCTGCTGCCTGCAACATCCTCCAGCATGACCGGTTTGGCGGTGGGTCAGTCATGGTGTGGGGTGGCATTTCTTTGGGGGGCCGCACAGCCCTCCATGTGCTCGCCAGAGGTAGCCTGACTGCCATTAGGTACCGAGATGAGATCCTCAGACCCCTTGTGAGACCATATGCTGGTGCGGTTGGCCCTGGGTTCCTCCTAATCCAAGACAATGCTAGACCTCATGTGGCTGGAGTGTGTCAGCAGTTCCTGCAAGAGGAAGGCATTGATGCTATGGACTGGCCCGCCCGTTCCCCAGACCTGAATCCAATTGAGCACATCTGGGACATCATGTCTCGCTCCATCCACCAACGCCACGTTGCACCACAGACTGTCCAGGAGTTGGCGGATGCTTTAGTCCAGGTCTGGGAGGAGATCCCTCAGGAGACCATCCGCCACCTCATCAGGAGCATGCCCAGGCGTTGTAGGGAGGTCATACAGGCACGTGGAGGCCACACACACTACTGAGCCTCATTTTGACTTGTTTTAAGGACATTACATCAAA
Organism: Salmo salar; assembly: GCF_965601325.2. Taxonomy (NCBI): domain Eukaryota; kingdom Metazoa; phylum Chordata; class Actinopteri; order Salmoniformes; family Salmonidae; genus Salmo; species Salmo salar. The sequence goes on from NC_138297.1 coordinate 46,457,944, forward strand.
GTTGGATCAGCCTGTAGTGTGGTTTTCCACTTTAATTTTGAGTGTGACTCCAAATCCAGACCTCCATGGGTTGATAAATTGGATTTCCATTGATTATTTTTGTGTGATTTTGTTGTCAGCACATTCAACTATGTAAAGAAAAAAGTATTTAAGATTATTTCTTTCATTCAGATCTAGGATGTGTTGTTTAAGTGTTCCCTTTATTTTTTTGAGCAGTATATATATAAGTAATATCTATAAATATAAGCATTTTCTAGATTAAAATAATTAAAAACATGATTAAATAAGCTTAAAGTAAAAAGTAATAACATAATGGATTTTTGTCATTTCCACCAGTTTCTGTCATTTCCGTCACAGGTAAGGTTGTGATGAAAATGACTGATGGAAACGATGCGTCTGCTGTTTTTGGAGAAAAATGACAGACTGCTTAGCATGCTTTGGCCAGTATTACAGCTAGCATATGGTTTACACTAAATAATCAAATATACTTGAAAAATCTAAATTCTACCACAAATTGAAGAAATTGTAGCCTGTTTGGAAATGACTGACAATAAAAATATTCTCTACACAAGCAATATTTACCTAGATTTTTCTTCTGGACATCACATCCTGAACAACTGTCCTCTGCAGACATGTGATTCCATGTCACAATACGTTTCCATGGTAACTAAGTCACCGACCTTCTAGCCATCGCTGATCCTCTTTTCATTTTCCTTTGGTTTTGTCTTGTCTTCCATCACACCTGGTTCCAATCCCATCAATTACATGTTGTGTACTTTACCCTATGGTCCCCCTCATGTCCTTGTCGGTGATTGTTTGTTGTAGGTGCTTGTGCACGTCTGTCCCGGTGTGCATCGGGTTATGTACCCATTATTTGATTGCTCTGTTTTCCGGTGGGTTTTTTGTTATTAAACTGCGCCGTTTGGAAACAGTTTTTGCTTTCTTGCGTCTGACTTCTCTGCCGCCGGTACGCACCCCTTAGACACACACACTGAACACTATTAATAGGACCTTTTAAATGGGACCGGGAGTCTCCGGAGACAACAACATAATGGCAGTAGGATCAGGATGTTAAGAACTCCAGATATTTGGCATGGTTTTGGTCATCTGGTGACTCAGCTAGAGTTTTAGAGACACGTAGGAGATGTCAACGAGACGTTAACTAGTCAGAAGAGATATGAGATTGGAGAAGAGTTGATAGTTGATTGGTATAACAGAGTGGAAAGTTGGGTTATTGGAAAGGAACACTACGGTTTACTGTGTTTCTGCCGCAGAGAGACAGTTCTGGCAGTAGTTTTGTGTGTGTGTGTTCGCACAGGCTCCAATATTTTAGCATGTTTACGAAAAAAGAAGCACAAAAACAACACTAGGCCTGAATGCAGCTTTAAGAAATAACTGGAGAAAATAAATAGCAAAAACATTATGTTCCCTCAAAGCTGTATATCCAATCTATCCATTATACTGCATGTGCAAGTCAGAGTGTATCCACTTGGCCTGTTTGCAGCACAGTGTGAATTGAAAGCCCTAAGCTCATTTACGAGCAATATGCTAGGAACGCACTTAGCCAGCTACCACACAACCCTCCACTACACAGCTGTAACAGCCTAATCAACATCACATGGAGAAAATACGCAGCACAAACATTCTGGAGAAACAAGAGTTTTCTAAGAGACATAGATCAAGATCTGTACTGTTTACTGTAGGTCCAGCTTTATCAAGAACTCGGGGCTACATTCAATAAAATAGGGTGTATATATATATATATAACCTATTTTATTTAATATAGCCCAACACAAACACCACCGTTCAAAAGTTTGGGGTCACTTACAAAATGTCCTTGTTTTTTAAAGAAAAGCACATTTTTTTACCATTAAAATAACATTAAATTGATCATAAATATAGTGTTGACATTGTTAATGTTGTAAATTACTATTGTAGCAGGAAACGGCAGATTCTTAATGGAATATCTACATAGGCGTACATTAAATAGTACCCGCAAAACACCAGTCTCAACGTCAACAGTGAAGAGGCGACTCCGGGATGCTGGCCTTCTAGGTAGAGTTCCTCTGTCCAGTGTCTGTGTTCTTTTGCCCATCTTAATCTTTTCTTTTTATTGGCCAGTCTGAGATATGGCTTTTTCTTCGCAACTCTGCCTAGAAGGCTAGCATCCTGGAGTCGCCTCTTCACTGTTGATGTTGAGACTGGTGTTTTGCCAGTACTATTTAATGAAGCTGCCAGTTGAGGACTTGTGAGGCATCTGTTTCTCAAACTAGACACTAATGTAGTTGTCCTCTTGCTCAGTTGTGCACCGGGGCCTCCCACTCCTCTTTCGATTCTGGTTAGAGCCAGTTTGCGCTGTTCTGTGAAGGGAGTAGTACACAGCGTTGTAAGAGATATTCAGTTTCTCGCATGGAATAGCCTTAATTTCTCAGAACAACAATAGACTGACGAGTTTCAGAAGAAGGTCTTTGTTTCTGGCCATTTTGAGCCTGTAATTGAACCCGCAAATGCTGATGCTCCAGATACTGATGCTCCAGATACCCGCCTATGTAGGTATTCCATTAAAAATCTGCCGTTATGGCTTTTTTGAGATATGGCCAGTCAAAAGTTTGGACACACCTACTCATTCAAGAGTTTTTCTTTATTTTTACTATTTTCTACATTGTAGAATAATAGTGAAGACATCAAAACTATGAAATAACACATATGGAATCATGTAGTAACCAAAAAAGTGTTAAACAAATAAAAAAAATGTTTAATATTTTAGATTCTTCAAAAGTAGCCACACTTTGCCTTGATGACTATTTTGCACACTCTTGGCATTCTCTCAATCAGCTTCATGAGGAATGCTTTTCCAACAGTCTTGAAGGAGTTCCCACATACGCTGAGCACTTGTTGGCTGCTTTTCCTTCACTCTGCGGTCCCAATCATCCCAAACCATCTCAATTGGGTTGAGGTCAGGTGATTGTGGAGGCCAGGTCATCTGTGACAGCACTCCATCACTCTCCCTGGTAAAATAGCCCTTACACAGCCTGGAGGTGTGTTTTGGGTCATTGTCTTGTTGAAAAACAAATGATATTCCCACTAAGGGCAAATCAGATGAAATGGCGTATTGCTGCAGAATGCTGTGGTAGCCATGCTGGTTAAGTGTGCCTTGAATTCTATATAAATTACAGTGTCACCAGCAAAGCACCCCCACACCATCACATCTCCTCCTCCATGCTTCACGGTGGGAACCACACATGCGGAGATCATCCGTTCACCTACTCTGTGTCTCACAAAGACATGGCGGTTGGAACCAAAAATCTCACATTTGGACTCATCAGACCAAAGGACATATTTCCACAGGTCTAATGTCCATTCCTCGTGTTTCTTGGTCCAAGCAAGTCTCTTCTTCTTATTGGTGTCCTTTAGTAGTGTTTTTTTTCAGCAATTTGACCATGAAGGCCTGATTCACATAGTCTCCTCTGAACAGTTGATGTTGAGATGTGTCTGTTACTTGAACTCCGTGAAGCATTTATTTTGGCTGCTATCTGAGGTGCAGTGAACTCTAATTAACTTATCCTCTGCAGCAGAGGTAACTCTGGGTCCATCCCTGTGGCGGTCCTCATGAGAGCCAGTTTCATCATAGCGCTTGATGGTTTTTGCGACTGCACTTGAAGAAACTTTCAAAGTTCTTGAAATTTTCCAGATTGACTGACATTCATGTCTTAACGTAATGATGGACTGTCGTTTCTCTTTGCTTATTTGAGCTGTTCATGCCATAATACGGACTTGGTCTTTTACCAAATAGGGTTATCTTCAGTATACCACCCCTACCTTGTCACAACACAACTGATTGGCTCAAACGCATTAAGAAGGAAAAAAAATCCATAAATAAACTTTTAACAAGGCACACCTGTTAATTGAAAAGCATTCCAGGTGACTACCTCATGAAGCTGGTTGAGAGAATGCCAAGAGTGTGCCAAGCTGTCATCCTTGGCTAAATGAAAAAATCTGGAAACTGATGAAAGAACGAGATCATGCTCTAAAAACAGCCCTAAAGTCCAAATTAGAGCATGACAGACATAGGTTTACCATGTTGAGAAATAAGGGGATGAATGAAATCAGACAGGCCAAGGCAAACTTTTTTGTTAACATAATTGGTGAAGCAAAGGGAAATTCTAAACTGATCTGGGAGAATCTAAAAAAGTTAACAGGGAAAGACCATAGTAACACTGCAAAAAGACTAGAAATCATGGTGAATAACAATCTAACACAGGATGCAGTCGAAATAGCAATAGGTTTCAATTCCTACTTTATTGACTCTGTCAGGGTACTGACACAGAAACCCTCCACTGGTTTCTTGGGCTCAGTGCTAGTAAATGACGCTCAACCTGTCTTTATCATAAGGGAGGTTTCTGAGTCAAAGGTGAACAAGGTGATTAGTTCACTAAAGAACTCTAAAGTCAAAGATGTGTTTGGGCTGGACTCTACCTTCTTAAAAACTACAAAGAGTCACTCATTGGCCCCATTCCTAAGGTCACCAACACATCTATTGGTCTGGGGGTGTTTCCAAGGGTATGGAAGTCGGCCATAATAATGGCCGTCTTTAAATTGGGTGACCCTGCTGACATGAGTAACTACAGTAGTATACTACCTGTGGTGTCGAAGGTTGTTGAAAAGTGTGTAGCAGAACAACTGATTGCCCACCTCAACAACAGCTCCTTCACATTACTCTCCATGCAGTTTGCCTTCAGAGCAAAACACTCCACAGAAACGGTCAACTGCTTTCTTCTGGAAAATGTGAAGTCCAAGATGGACAAAGGGGGTGTTGTTGGGGCTGTGTTTCTGGACCTAAGAAAGGCTTTTGATACTGTTAACCATGAGATTCTCATCACAAAATTGTCCAAGTTCAACTTTTCCTCCGATGCCTTAAGATGGATGAAATCATACCTTGGAGGCAGAACTCAGTGTGTCAGAGTGAGCAATGAGCTGTTGCCCACTCTTAGCTATGATGTGGGCGTGCCCCAAGGGTCAATACTGGGCCCCTCCTGTTCAGCCTGAACATTAATGATCTTCCTTCTGTCTGTACTGGGTCTGAAGTTCAAATGTATGCAGATGATACAGTGATATATGTGCATGCAAAGAGCAAACAACAAGCTGCACAAGAACTCACCACTGTAATGGTCCAGGTTACAAAGTGGCTCAGTGACTCGTGTTTGCATCTCAATGTGAAAAAAACTGTGCATGTTCTTCACAAAGAGGGCAACAGATGCTACTGAGCCAGATGTCTATGTGTCAGGGGAGAAGCTCCAGGTGGTATCAGATGCTAAGTACCTTGGCATCATACTTGATTCCAACCTCTCTTTTAAAAAGCATGTGAACAAGGTAATTCAAATAACCAAATTCAACCTAGCTAATTTCCGATTTATACGAAATTGTTTGACTACAGAGGTAGCAAAACTACTTCAAATCTATGATACTCCCCCAGTTAACATACTGCTTGACTAGGTGGGCCCAAGCTTGCTGTACAAGATTAAAACCCAATCAGTCTGTCTACAAACAGGCTCTCAAAGTGTTTGATAGGAAGCCCAATAGCCATCATTACTGTTACATCCTCAGAAAGCATGAGCTCCTGAGTTGGGAAAATCTTATGCAATACACTGAAGCATGTCTTGTATTCAAGATCCTAAATGGCCTGGCTCCCCCTCCACTCAGTATTTTTGTTAAACAGAAAACCCAAACATATGGCAGCAGATCCACAAGGTCTGACATGAGAGGTGACTGTATAGCTCCCTTAAGGAAAAGCACCTTTAGTAAATCCGCTTTCTCTGTGAGAGCTTCCCATGTCTGGAATACACTGCCATCAGACACACATAACTGCACCACCTATCACACTTTCACAAAAAACATGAAGACATGGCTTAAGGTCAATTAGATTTGTGAACATAATCCCTAGCTGTGTATTGCCGCTTTCCATGTTGTCTGTTGTCTGTAGCTTGTGAGGTGTGGAAACACTTGGTTGCTTTTATGGATTTTGACTTGTTGCTTTTTGTGCCATGTTGCTCTGTCTGTATGCTACGTCTTGCTTGTCCTATGTAGCTCAGCATGTGCTCACTGCTCAGTGATTGTCTATATTGTAATTGTTTTTAATAACCTGCCCAGGGACTGCGGTTGAAAATTAGCCGGCTGGCTAAAACTGGCACTTTTACTGAATCGTTGATTAATGTGCACTGTCCCTGTAAACATAAATAAACTCAAACAAGGTAAAATGTGGCTACTTTGAAGAATCTCAAATATAAAATATATTTTGATTTGTTAACACTTTTTTTGGTGACTACGGTACATGATTCCGTGTTTCATAGTTTTGATGTCTTCACTATTATTCTAGCAGTAAAAACACAGAAAATCTCTGGAATGTGTAAGTGTGTCCAAACTTTTGACTGGTACAATATATATATTTTTATATATATACACAGTTGAAGTCGGAAGTATACATACACATAGAATGGAGTCATTAAAGCTTTTTTTCAACCACTTCACAAATTTCTTGTTAACAAACTATAGTTTTTGCATGACACAAGTAATTATTCCAACAATTGTTTACAGACAGATTATTTTACTTAATCACAATTCCAGTGGGTCAGAAGTTTACATACACTAAGTTGACTGTGCTTTTAAACAGCTTGGAAAATTGCAGAAAATTATGCCATGGCTTTAGAAGCTTCTGATAGGCTAATTGACATAATTTGAGTCAATTGGAGGTGTACCTGTGGATGTATTTCAAGGCCTACCTTCAAACTCAGTGCCTCTTTGCTTGACATCATGGGAAAATAAACCAAGACCCCAGAAAAAAAATTGTAGACCTCCACAAGTCTGGTTCATCCTTGGGAGCAATACCGCTCAGGAAGGAGAAGCATTCTGTCTCCTAGAGATGAACGTACTTTGGTGCGAAAAGTGCAAATCAATCCCAGAACAACAGCAAAGGACCGACGTAAAGATGCTGGAGGAAACAGGTACAAAAGTATCTATGTCCACAGTAAAACGAGTCCTATATCGACATAACCTGAAAGGACGCTCGGCAAGGAAGAAGCCACTTCTCCAAAACCGCCATAAAAAAGCCAGACTACGGTGTGCAACTGCAAATGGGGACAAAGATTGTACTTTTTGGAGAAATGTCCTCTGGTCTGATGAAACAAAAATAGAACTGTTTGGCCATAATGACCATCGTTCTGTTTGGAGGAAAAAGGGGGATGCTTTCAAGACGAAGAACACCATCCCAACCGTGAAGCACTTCACAAAATAGATGGCATCATGAGGGAGGAAAATTATGTGAAGCATAATATATATTGAAGCAACATCTCAAGACATCAGTCAGGATGTTAAAACTTGGTTGCAAATGGACAATGACCCCAAGCCTACTTCCAAAGTTGTGGCAAAATGGCTTAAGGACAACAAAGTCAAGGTAGTGGAGTGGCCATCACAAAGCCCTGACCTTAATCCTATAGAAAATGTTTCAGTCAGAACTGAAAAAGCGTGTGTGAGCAAGGAGGCCTAAAAACGTGACTCAGTTACACCAGCTCTGTCAGAAGGAATGGGCCAAGATTCACCCAACCTATTGTGGGAAGCTTGTGGAAGGCTACCTGAAACATTTGGCCTAAGTTAAACAATTTCAAGGCAATGCTACCAAATACTAATTGAGTGTATGTAAACTTCTGACCCACTGGGAATGTGATGAAAGAAATAAAAGCTGTAATAAATAATTCTCTCTACTATTATTCTGACATTTCACATTCTTAAAATAAAGTGTTGATCCTAACTGACCTAAGACAGGGAATTTTTACTACAATATATATTTTTGGGGATTAAATGTCAGGAATTGTGAAAAACTGAGTTAAAATGTATTTGGCTAAGGTGTATGTAAACTTCCGACCTCAACTGTATATCACATTGAATATAATGAATTTATACCCCCAGATACCTGGTGAACAGATTAGATTGAATAGCGTCCTCAGTACCTGTGTGGTGTGGCTGTCCGTGTCTTCGTTTGTCCAGACCAGGCCCGTGTGATGAAGGAAGGCTGTGAGGGGCGTTACCGAGGTGACCAGGACATAAACTGTCACCATGGCAACGAGGCCAGGGCTCACCAAGTTAAGTGTGGTGATAGCTGGGTTCCTAAGGGAAGGGAAAACAACAACAACGATAACATTAGCTAAGAAAATCAAACCCATTTGTTTCAACGAGCGAATAGAGACCCCTGAACATAATTGAGCTGTCAGTTTCGACTAAGGGAAACGTGTTATTACTGGCAGAGTTGACTGACCAATCACCATGTGCCACATGACGAACATCTCCCAGCTTGGGGAGGGGCGATCCACAGGCAGATGGATTGATGCGTAATGCCAGCCCTGAAACAAAACACAGTAACAGAGAAACACACAAACACAAGTGATGAGAGACATTAATCTGTAACTAGTGATGACAGAGACGATTTAATTTATCATCTATCCTATACTGTCACAAGGGATTGTCATCAGGGCCGTTATCCGAGGTGGAGTAGAGCAGTTCATTTTTGCTGAGTTTGCATTCCTTGTGCTGGTTATGAGTTATGAAATAGCAGAGCAGCTGTGTGTGTGTATCCTTGCCAAATAAGTGTCAATCCCTATACATGTTTTGCTTTGCATATCAACAGCCCACTGGGCACAAATGTCAATTCAACGTCTAATCCACATTGGTTCAATGTAATTTCCTTGAAATGACGTGGAAACAACGTTGATTCAACCAGTGTGCGCCCAGTGGGAGGGAGTGAGAGTGTGTTGTCATTCTCTGGCACCGTACTACTAATGAAATTCCCCACCGGTGGAAACGTGGCGCCAGTAGAAAGAGGGTGTGTGTTCTAAGGCCCAAATCACTATCAGTCCTGGGCATGATCCCAACTCCTCTCACATCCCCCGGACTCAAATCACTGGCCAGAGAAGGATGAACAAAGCACTCAAATTCAAATCAGTTCTACAGGTAATCCACATCCCTCACATATGATATCTCAATCACAATCTAACGTTCTAATGGAGCTAGACTAAGTCTGATAGACGGAGGAAACCAAACCACACAACACTGTATTCCCTGAAACCACACAAAACCCTGAAAGAGTCCCAAACCAGGAAACGGACCCCCCTGCCCCTCCTCTCCGCCTGCGTCAGTCAGATTCACTCTGCCATTTGTAAGATAAATGATGTGCTCAAACAAAGGATGGGCAAAGACCTGGGTCCTGGTCTAAGGAAGAGGGGTGTGGGCGGTCTAAATGACCTGAAGAGGGGCTGTGAGGGGGTCTGCAGAACTTCAAGCTGAAAGGGGGCAATTGAGGAGGAGACACTAGCCTTCAACCGGGACTGCACCAATGCCAACATTTGTGTGGAAGACGAGCCAAAAAGAAAGGACAATATTGTTCTAGAAGTGGGAGACAATCTGTTCTGTACAGGGAAGAGAACTCTAAACAAAGAGTAAAGAGGTGGAAGAGAACACACAGAGGACCCTCAGTTACTGTCTAAGTCAAGCCCGTTGGTTGTCATTTATCTTCCTTCTGAGATATAATGAAGATAAGTGGCCAACCAAAAATATATTTTTTGCCCTATCTCCATCACAGCCCCTCTCTCACTCACTCAATCTATTATCTTTCTTTTCATGCGGTTCTAACAGAGGATGAATATAAGCAGAGATGCATTGGGTCATTATTAACAACTTTCTGAACTGATCGTTCTCAGAAAGCCAAATTATAGAGAGAGCGCAGGTATGAAAGCCGTGCAACCTTTTGAGGAAAACAACCCACGCATCTTCTCCAAAATGTATTTTCACCTCGTCATCTACGGTTTCCACCGATACAACTTTAAATAGTACTATAAGTACTTCAATTTATAGAAGTTTATACAATTTATAGCAGTTATACAAGTCTAATTACATACGGGTCATTTCCATGAAAACGCATCTGTATTTTAAATGTCTGCTGGCATTGGTCCAAATCTCTACTTTAAGGAACTCAAAGAGCTCGCCTGAAAACTAAAGGTTGTCTGGAAACAGGTGATGACTCACCTAGGTCGTGTTCATTAGGGCACACAACAGAAAATGTTTTCAACGTTTCTTATTGGACAAGTCTCCCCGTTTCAGTCAGTTGTCTTCAGTTTGGTGCATAATGAACACGGCCCAGATATCGTGTATCACTCAGCGCTCCACCTGTTGACTCACCTACTAGCCGGCTGTCTGTCTGGAAGCGACAGAGTCCGTCCACATCAGAGAAGGCCCCCACCAGCCCAGGTATCATGTTGACCTGAGGAGATGACAGATGGGATCCAGTGGATCCAAAGGCAACAAATGAAAGTTAGTGGACCTGTTTGAAGTTGAGGCAAGAGGACTTAGCCAGGTCCCAGATCTGTTTGTGCCGTCTTGCCGACTCCTATAGACCATAGTACTAGCAACAAACCGATCTGGGACAAGGCTAAGGATGGTCCTATGCGGTGTGATGTTATGGGATGTTAGTGTTATAGGAGTGTGTGTAAAGGAGAGAGAGAGAAGGGAATGTGATGTTTGTTGTTGGAGGAGTTCACTGTGTGTTTTCCTGTCGTGTTTGAACTGAGATCCACCATCTCAGGACAGAGCCGTTTTCACTGAATTCTCTCTTGGAAACCGACTTCGTCCTGGCTTCTAAAAATATTTTCTAGAAGAATCTCTGGGTGGATCTGATTTCCCATGAATGTTAGAAAAAAAACTGGGGGTCATTAGGGGATCAAGCTTCACAGCTGGGGTTTTAGGAGACTGTGTTACACCAATATGAAACCCAGATTAAAACTACACAACCAACGGTCAACAATCCGACATGGGGTAACATTCCCACATAGGTCACCAATGTTCCCGTATGAGACGTCCTTCCATTTGAGCATTCCCGTACAGTGTGTGTGTAGCTGGTCTCACCCTCTGATGGGGCTGCAGATGGGAGAAGGACACTCTCCTCAGACAACTCTTCTCTGAACCGCTCAGACACACCAACACACTCCACCCCACACTGCCACCTGGGAGAGAGGGAAATGAGAGGGAACGGTTAAAAGTAAGCATCTTGTACAAATAAATGAAGCTTTGAAACCATACCAAATACGGTGCTCCGAGAGAGAGAGAGAGAGAGAGAGAGAGAGAGAGAGAGAGAGAGAGAGAGAGAGAGAGAGAGATAACAGAAATCGAGAGAGAGAGAGATATAACAGAAATCGAGAGAGAGAGAGAGAGAAACATCTGGTAGTGATTGTACAGCCAGTATTTGGAGAGGAGAGGAAACGTGGTGTTTTTGGCCAGAACCATAGCTGTTTTGATCTCACTGTTCTGAAGCATTGAGAATAGGAGGAAGTGATTTAACAGCTATTATGGCAGCCTAGAGATGAATGGATAGCAAGAACTTTACCTTTGTGTGTGTAAATATATATATATATATTTACACACATATATATATATATATATATATATATATATATATATATATATATATATATATATGTGTGTATGTGTGTATGTGTATATATATATATATAGTGTGTATGTGATATATATATATGTGTGTATGTATATATATATATATATATATATATATATATATATATATATATATATATATATATATATACACTGCTCAAAAAAATAAAGGGAACACTTAAACAACACAATGTAACTCCAAGTCAATCACACTTCTGTGAAATCAAACTGTCCACTTAGGAAGCAACACTGATTGACAATAAATTTCACATGCTGTTGTGCAAATGGAATAGACAACAGGTGGAAATTATAGGCAATAAGCAAGACACCCCCAATAAAGGAGTGGTTCTACAGGTGGTAACCACAGACCACTTCTCAGTTCCTATGCTTCCTGGCTGATGTTTTGGTCACTTTTGAATGCTGGCAGTGCTTTCACTCTAGTGGTAGCATGAGACGGAGTCTACAACCCACACAAGTGGCTCAGGTAGTGCAGCTCATCCAGGATGGCACATCAATGCGAGCTGTGGCAAGAAGGTTTGCTGTGTCTGTCAGCGTAGTGTCCAGAGCATGGAGGCGCTACCAGGAGACAGGCCAGTACATCAGGAGATGTGGAGGAGGCCGTAGGAGGGCAACAACCCAGCAGCAGGACCTCTACCTCCGCCTTTGTGCAAGGAGGAGCAGGAGAAGCACTGCCAGAGCCCTGCAAAATGACCTCCAGCAGGCCACAAATGTGCATGTGTCTGCTCAAACGGTCAGAAACAGACTCCATGAGGGTGGTATGAGGGCCCAACGTCCATAGGTGGGGGTTGTGCTTACAGCCCAACACCGTGCAGGACGTTTGGCATTTGCCAGAGAACACCAAGATTGGCAAATTCGCCACTGGCGCCCTGTGCTCTTCACAGATGAAAGCAGGTTCACACTGAGCACGTGACAGACGTGACAGAGTCTGGAGACGCCGTGGAGAACGTTCTGCTGCCTGCAACATCCTCCAGCATGACCGGTTTGGCGGTGGGTCAGTCATGGTGTGGGGTGGCATTTCTTTGGGGGGCCGCACAGCCCTCCATGTGCTCGCCAGAGGTAGCCTGACTGCCATTAGGTACCGAGATGAGATCCTCAGACCCCTTGTGAGACCATATGCTGGTGCGGTTGGCCCTGGGTTCCTCCTAATGCAAGACAATGCTAGACCTCATGTGGCTGGAGTGTGTCAGCAGTTCCTGCAAGAGGAAGGCATTGATGCTATGGACTGGCCCGCCCGTTCCCCAGACCTGAATCCAATTGAGCACATCTGGGACATCATGTCTCGCTCCATCCACCAACGCCACGTTGCACCACAGACTGTCCAGGAGTTGGCGGATGCTTTAGTCCAGGTCTGGGAGGAGATCCCTCAGGAGACCATCCGCCACCTCATCAGGAGCATGCCCAGGCGTTGTAGGGAGGGCATACAGGCACGTGGAGGCCACACACACTACTGAGCCTCATTTTGACTTGTTTTAAGGACATTACATCAAAGTTGGATCAGCCTGTAGTGTGGTTTTCCACTTTAGTTTTGAGTGTGACTCCAAATCCAAACCTCCATGGGTTGATAAATTGGATTTCCATTGATTATTTTTGTGTGATTTTGTTGTCAGCACATTCAACTATGTAAAGAAAAAAGTATTTAATAAGATTATTTCTTTCATTCAGATCTAGGATGTGTTGTTTAAGTGTTCCCTTTATTTTTTTGAGCAGTATATATATATGCATACACATACACACATATATATATACACATACATGCACACGTACACCTGTATACAGAGAGAGATTAAGTGTGTGTAGTGTTCTTTGTAACCTATAATCATTGCTTTCAGGTCTTGCAACAGCTCCCTTATCAGCCTGCCATTGGTCTGAGTTGACCCCGATCCAGCCCAGAGCCCCAGACCTTCAGAACAGCACACACACACACACACACACACACACACACACACACACACACACACACACACACACACACACACACACACACACACACACACACACACACACACACACACACACACACACACACACACACACACACACACACACACACACACACACACACACACACACACAGCCTGGAATTGAGTGATTTTAGGGGCAAGGCCATTTGGCCTTCAAGAGGTACCGAATCTGCCAGGGCACCAAGGCCATTTGCTAGGGCACCAAGGCCATTAACCAATATTGCCAATTAAAAGGATTTGAAAAACTAAAAACTGTTGCTTTTCTGTTAAGAAAAACATAAGTGTATGCAAATGTACATAAATAATTAGCCTACATGTGTAGGTGATAGGCTTTGGCTACAACCTGTCATGGCCAGATCGATGCTGACATGAGGGAGGCACCTGAAAATGTAACCAAACATTAATGAGACTTTTAATTATATATATCAGTGGAGGATCCTCCTTAGAAGGGGTGGACCATTCTCACCAGTGAAATTGCAATAAAAAAAAGTGAAACATTAAAAAAGTGATCATTTTTAGATAAAACTATACTAAATATATTCATAAATATATTCATTTCACCAAATAATTGAATAAACTACACTGTTTTGCAATGAAGGTCTACAGTAACTTCAACAGCACTGTCTGGGGTAGCACCATGGTGTAGACAGACAACAGCTAGCTTACATCCTCCTCTGGCTAGATTGACTTCAATACAAAACCTAGGAGGTTCGTAGGCCTCACCCCCTTCCATAGACATACATGGTAATTATGACCACTTCCGGAGGACGTCCTCCAAACAATCAAAGCATTTGCAGTATGAACTGACATGTCCATCCAATCACAGGATTAGGATCAGAGAATAAATCTAGTCTGTTGTATTGGGATTGTGCCACAGAGCATTATGGGGGTTTTATGTGTTGAGAAGCTTGGTGGCATTGTTGGATAGAGATTGAGAGTGAAGAGTGATAGTTGAGCATTTTTGGGATATTATTCAATTCAAATTCGTTTTTTTCTAAATACAGGAGACAGAGGAGGTATATTATACATTTTTTTCAGGACTTTATTTTTGTGTCCAGTTAGTGCAATATGTTTAAATTTGCCTTGCTAACTTCAGTAGCAAGTAGCAGTATCTAGCTAGCAAGCAGCATGAGCATGCAGTTTTCTCCACCAGAATGACTAATGCTACCGAAAATGTTGTGGACTTTTTGCTGAAGAACCCCTTTCATTCTCTGTGGTACACGGAAAAAGGTGCGAATTAATACCAAGGGTCGACCTCTGCCTGAGATCAGTTTCATGAAGAAGGATGAAAAGGTGAGGGCGTTCAATACCAATTGGTATCAAAAGTATAGCTGGTTAACAGGGAGACTTTCATCAAGCTGCCTGTATTGCTGGCCTTGCCTGCTTTTTGGAAAGTCTGAGCCTTGGGCTGTGACCTAAAGAACATTGATTGCTCAGGTAAACGGCACCACAAAAGCAGGGAGCATATAAATGCCCACATCAGATTCAAGCTTCTGGGAAAAAGCTGCATCGATCATGTAATGGACGAAGGTCCGCGTATTCAAACTGCGCAACACAATGGGAAATTAAGAAGAAACGGATGTATCACTGCAATTTTGGGCATGCAAGAATTTGCTTTTAGAGGACACGATGAGAGGGAAAGTTCCACTGACAAGGGCAACTACAAGGAGCTTGCAGAGGTAATAGCACGTTATGATGCGTTACTTGCTGAACATATGGAACTTTCTACTGTCTTTTCTGGGTTTTCGAAATCAATTTAGAATGATTTGATAGCTTCCATCGCATCATCCATTAAAAGTAAGATTAAAGGAGAGGTGGACGCAGCGCCGTTTTTTCGCATGGCAAATAGACGAAACCACAGACATCAGCTGTCACTTGCAGTTGTTAGTTAGCGTCAGGTATGTGGATGATGAGGGCTTTATTCAGGAACGTATCTTGGGCTACTTTGATCTGTCAACAGGGCGACATGGCCAGTCTGTGTTTGACTGTGAATTCTGAGATGTCTGAGTTTAACTTCATGGAGAAACTTGTTACCAAAACCTACGAAGGTGCTGCTGTAATGGCTTCTGACTTAAATGGCCTGCAGGCAAACGTAAGAGAAGTAGCTCCGAGTGCCACTTTTGTGTATTGCACACCGGCTCAATTTAGTTCAGAGTCAGAGCATCAAGTTCATTCCCAAAGTTAAGGTTGTCTTTGCGACACTGGGCGGTTTCACCACTTGTTTTTTTAAGTCGACCAACAGTGTGATGTTTCTTGAATAGGCTGGATGTGCACGCTTGACAAAAAAATGCACCAACACGTTGGAATTTCACTTCTAGAATTGTCAACACTGTGGCGAAAAGCTATGAGTAACTGAAGGACACCTTCACTCACATCACAGAGCACCCGACCATGGATGATGATACTGTGTCATGGGCAGATGGGTTCAAGGCAAAGCTGGAAGATGTTGATTAGATTTTCTTTACTTCTACCTTTTGAGGAGATCTTTGCTCACACATAGTGCAGCAGCAAGCCATGGATGTAGCCTACTGTAGGAAAATAGAGAATCTGACAAGCAGAATGGAGGAGCACAAGTCTGATGTAGTATTCAGTGCCATATATAAGAAGGCAGCAAGCATGACTGAGGATCCAGAGATCATGCAGAGGAGGAAGTGTTGGCAGGGCACTCACGATGTAAGGCACACCTACAAGGCACTGTATGACTCAATTCATGATAACATCAAGTCTCAGATAGCACAGAGGTACAAAATCCTGGACAACATGCAATTCCTGGAGTTGTTAGGTGGTTGTAAATTTGATTCATTCAATAGAAAATTGGGTGCTGCCATAGAGTTACATTAGAAGTGCCCATCCAAGAAGGCTCAAGGTCATTGGCCTCAGATAAAATGACGTCAAATCACGTTATATGTACCGTAGCTTTGATTGGACTTTCAAAATCTTAGCTAGCAGTCATCATCATGAATCAAGTTGACAATCTACTGGCAAATTCTTTTCAATCCTTGTCAAATGAAGATAAATAATGAAGGTAAATTATAGATAAAATGGATCGGTGATCATCGGCCACTGGACATAAACATTATACAACAAGTTGGAAATCGCTAATTTTTAACAATGAGTGGTTTGGAAGGAATCAGTGGCTAACTGCAAGAATTGCAAAGCAATCACTAGCCTGATATTCAGTGGAATGGGTGCGTGGTCCAAGTCTGGGTTTAAGTGTCTCTTTTTCAAACTTAAAAGGATAAACATTCAACATTGGCCATGCTGTCAATCCACCATGGCTTCGGCCGCGCTCAAAACAACTGGAAACTCAGAACAGAGAAATCTCAGACTTAAAGACAATAGGGAACTCGTGAAAAAAACTAGCTCCGACTGGGAAAATACATTTTGAACGGTCACCCAACTCAGAATTCCAAGTCGGGAACTCGGGCCTCTATCTAGAGCTCCGACCTGAAGATCGCTGACGTCATGATTCAACCTTGTTTTTTCCGAGTTCCTAGTTGTCTTGAAAGCACCACACATCCAGAGAATGCCAGACTTTGATGACTAAGTTTGATGACAAACATTTGTCACAAAAGACCGCCGCACCGTCTTCCTGTTCAAGTGAGCACAACAAGATGAGTCCAAAATTATATCTTGTATGCTGCTGCATAAATTATGTAATATGCCAGGGAGATATGTATACTGTATCTAAGAAAGTAATAAACTCAAAGAAAGAAACGTCCTCTCACTGTCAACTGCGTTTATTTTCAGCAAACTTAACATGTGTAAATATTTGTATGAACGTAACAAGATTCAACAACTGAGACATAAACTGAACAAGTTCCACAGACATGTGACTAACCGAAATTGAATAATGTGTCCCTGAACAAAGGGGGGGGGGTCAAAATCAAAAGTAACAGTCAGTATCTGGTGTCGCCACCAGCTGCATTAAGTACTGCAGTGCATCGCCTCCTCATGGACTGCACCAGATTTGCGAGTTCTTGCTGTGAGATGTTACCCCACTCTTCCACCAAGGCACCTGCAAGTTCCCGGACATTTCTGGGGGGAATGGCCCTAGCCCTCACCCTCCGATCCAACAGGTCCCAGACGTGCTCAATGGGATTGAGATCCGGGCTCTTCGCTGGCCATGGCAGACCACTGACATTCCTGTCTTGCAGGAAATCACACACAGAACGAGCAGTATGGCTGGTGGCATTGTCCTGCTGGAGGGTCATGTCAGGATGAGCCTGCAGGAAGGGTACCACATGAGGGAGGAGGATGTCTTCCCTATAACGCACAGCATTGAGATTGCCTGCAATGACAACAAGCTCATTCCGATGATGCTGTGACACACCGCCCCAGACCATGACGGACCCTCCACCTCCAAATCAATCCCGCTCCAGAGTACAGGCCTCGGTGTAACGCTCATTCCTTCGACGATAAACACGAACCCGACCATCACCCCTGGTGAGACAAAACCGCGACTTGTCAGTGAAGACCACTTTTTGCCAGTCCTGTCTGGTCCAGCGACGGTGGGTTTGTGCCCATAGGCGACATTGTTGCCAGTGATGTCTGGTGAGGACCTGCCTTACAACAGGCCTACAAGCCTTCAGTCCAGCCTCTCTCAGCCTATTGCGGACAGTCTGAGCATTGATGGAGGAATTGTGCATTCCTGGTGTAACTTGGGCAGTTGTGTTTGCCATCCTGTACCTGTCCCGCAGGTGTGATGTTTGGATGTACCGATCCTGTGCAGGTGTTGTTACACGTGGTCCTTCACTGCGAGGACGATCGGCTGTCCGTCCCTTCTCCCTGTAGCGCTGTCTTAGACATCTCACAGTATTGACATTGCAATTTATTGCCCTGGCCACATCTGCAGTCCTCGTGCCTCCTTGCAGCATGCCAAAGACACGTTCACGCAGATGAGCAGGGACCCTGGGCATCTTTCTGTTGATGTTTTTCAGAGTCAGTAGAAAGGCCTCTTTAGTGTCCTACGTTTTCATAACTGTGACCTTAATTGCCTAACATTTGTAAGCTGTTAGTGTCTTAATGACCATTCCACAGGTGCATGTTCATTAATTGTTTATGGTTCATTGAACAAGCATGGGAAACAGTGTTTAAACCCTTTACAATGAAGATCTGTGAAGTTATTTGGTTTCTTTTTTTGCTGAGTTTACTAAGCTGTTAGTAGCCCATGTGCCTAACTCTAATAATTTGCTTCCTTTTCCCCTCATAACTTAGCCTACTGTTCTGACTTGCTGGTGCACATGTAGTCTATAGCCTGTTTTAGAAAAATGTCATAATCGAATATTGTAAGAGTTTTCATTGTCTGCTTATATGTTCCCTTTATTTACCCTACAGTTCTGACTTGGTGTACAGGGAGAACACTGTAAGAACGGCCCATGTTCTGAATTCTGTCACTGTACATTTCAAAAGTGCTGAACAAATAGTTATATTGACTACATCAGTCCTAGTTCGCTTTTTAATGTCTTTATCAAAATCACGGATTGCCTCTTATCTGCTCATCGTCCCCTTATGCAATAGTTTGTACATCTCAATTATCAGTAGAAACCAATTTTTTTTAAGCAAGTCAGCCATATCAGCTATGTTTTTTTTAAAGGCAGTAAATTAGGCTGAATTAACTTTTTCGCTGCCAGACAGGTCTCCGCTGATAGCCAAGTGTAGTGGTGGTAAGGTGTTGCGACTGAGGGGGTGGGGTGGGGGGGTAGTTTGCCCCACCAAGATGTACATGCTAAAATCGCCACTGCCAATAGAATATGTCAACTTTTGGACTATGGGGGATAGTAGATTGACATAGGCTAGTGCTTTTGCTGTTCGTTACTCATCTTGTTGGCTGACGAAAAGTAAATGTGGACAGTTCTAACATCTTCAATATTTTTATTTATTTATTTATTTTATTTCACCTTTATTTAACCAGGTAGGCAAGTTGAGAACAAGTTCTCATTTACAATTGCGACCTGGCCAAGATAAAGCAAAGCAGTTCGACAACATACAACAACACAGAGTTACACATGGAGTAAAAACAAACATACAGTCAATAATACAGTAGAAATATGCGCCTCGGAATTTGGTAAGAAGGGCGCTGCATCCCCAATGTGTCGGTCTTCACTTGTAGCCTACTTCGGATCTGCGATGCCTGTGAGAAGGATCCGTTCACGGGCATTGACTAATAAGAATTGAGATATCTGAGAGAGCACGTGACTGAGAGGTGCTTCGGAGTAGGCTACGGTGATTGGCAGCCGGGAGAAGGGAATTATAATTATTATATTCAGCCCAAGGGCACAACGGCCACTTTGGTCGCAAGGGATACATTTTCTTAGAGGGCATTACTGCCTAACAAGGGGGCATCGACAGCCATGGCCGCCAATGCCATCAGAGAATTTGAGCCCTGACACACAAGCACGCACAGTCTGATGGGAGACTGAAAAGGCCCTTAGAGAAAACAACAACAGTAACAGTAAATGCCAATCTCTGTCTCTCTGTTTGTGTTGGCTTGAGTAAACAGGAAATGATTGGCTCCCTCTAATCTGATGCATTCGAGCCAATAAGAGACTAACACAATTATGACTCATCAAATTAAAGACCTGGACTCTTTCTTCCAGGAACCCTACCCTTTCATTCCAGTACGCACCAGTTTTTAAGCCCTGATGTAGATCGGACAAATCCATTATATGGGAGACTGGGCTGAAATGATCTGTCACACACGTAACCTACCTTGGCAATGACACAGGCAGTGTCCCAATACTGTTAAATGGCCCCATTCCTTGTCTCCTTCACAAGCAAAGGCCACCCCTGCTAATGACACAGGCATATCCCAATACTCTTAAACATTCCACATTCCTTGTCTGCTCTTTCCATCATAAATACGCACATGTGCAAGGACTGAATATGACGCTTTTATAGGACACTTTTAGGACACAGTCCTAAAGACATTTACCAGGTCCATGCTATTCAGTTTCTGGGCTGGTAAAGTCATTATGGGTGTTGCTGTTTACCTAACGACCTGCTGGGTTCTTTGATCAGGGTGACCATAGCCCCAGTGTGGTCTACAGGCTGACCTGTCAATCATCACACTGATGGGGTGAGAGACAGCTGGGCGTTCTGACACACAGAGCCTGACCCCTGCGACCTGGCGATACTCTCCTCTTGATAGTAAACCCCAGGAGACACACACACACACACACACACACACACACACACACACACACACACACACACACACACACACACACACACACACACACACACACACACACACACACACACACACACACTTAGAGGCACATGCACACATACCTGTCTGCACACATACCTGTCTGCACACACACACAAACACTAATCCTTGGGACTAGTCTTACTAGTAGAGCAGTGATTTATGACCCTGAATGACAAGGGTAGTTTAAACATCTGGTCTCCTATAAGTGTCCCTCTCTATCGCTCTCTCCCCCTCTGCCTTCCAGCTGAACTAGCCACATGGTATTTCTGTGCTGAGCTCCAAGGATTTTCCAGTAGCGTCCTTCACTGGGTCACTGGAATACCATTCTCCTTTTCCAACTCCATACACGCTCACACATCCCGGGCCAGACAGAGGGAGAGATTACAGAAAAAGTATTGAAATAAGACGAAGGAAATCTTGCCTTATTCATCTGTCTTTTTCTGCAGTCCATCAACCTTATTTTGTCTGGCTGGGATGGGTGTGTACAGTCGAAGGCGGTGTGGGGAGAAGGTGGGGTAGTGAGCCCTAAAAACAGCTCCACCCTCCAGGACAGTAAACCCATCAGGGGGTGCAGAACAGCCTCTGTAGCTGTTAACCCTTTAACCTCTTCCCACCCACCTGCCTGGCCAGAGCAGCAGGCCTCTCTCACACACACACCTGTGTTAACCCTGCTCTAATGTCTGTGTCTGTACGTCATGAGTGACTGGAATACCGCCATCCGCGTGTGTGTGTGTATGCGCACAAGTCACTTGCCTGGGGACAAATAGCTAGTGAATGAAGCCATTGTGTGTATACTTCCTTTCTCCTCACTTGACGAGGGGAAGCACATGTACATGGAATAAGTGAATAATGGATTGTTTGTGTATGTGTGCAGGTACAGACTGTACCGTACAGTGTACTATTTATCTATCAGCTTCTACCTCTCTGGGACCCTTTCCACTCATTCCTTGTCTCTCATCCCTCTCCATGCTCCCTCCCTCCCTCTCTGCTTCTCTCTACCCATCCTTCCGTCTTAACTGTAAAACCTGCTCACCTCTCTTTATCTTGCCCTAATCTCTCCATCCTGCATCTCTCTTGATCCTTCTTCTCCTCTTTCCTCCTTCTCCTCCGTCCTTTCTTCCACCTTCCCTCCCACCACTCTCGCTCACTGCTATCTTTTCTCAGTGCTAGCCGATGCTGTTGAAAAACTTTTCTCTTCACCTTCCATCTCTCTCTCTCTCCCTCCCTCCCTCCATCTCACCGTTATCGTGTCTCTGGGCTGTGTTGGTCTCGGCGTATCGGGACAGGCTGACCTCGTAGCCTCGCTGCTCCAGGATCCGCTGGAACAGCTGGACCTCTGTATCCGCGGCTACGTGCTGACCCGTCAACACGACGGCCCGCGTGACCCGCCCGGCCCGGTTCTGATTGGACCCCTTGACCTGAGGAACAGCGGGGAGAGAGGGATGTTCAATATCAACATATAGAGAGGTCACTCCGACCACCAACAGCATTGCTGTATATTTATATGCAATACAAACAAAGACCGTACAGACAGTACATGATGCCAAGAGTGACCATTTCCTGGCAGTTCATATGGAACTTTTTCTCATTTCAATCCTATTTGTATTTACATTTTTGATTTAACCTTTATTTAACTAGGCAAGTCAGTTAAGAACAAATTCTTATTTACAATTACGACCTACCCCGGCCAAACCCTAACCCGGACGACGCTGGGCCAATTGTGTGCCACCCTATGGGACTCCCAATCACGGCCAGTTGGGATACAGCCTGGAATCAAACCAGGGTCTGTAGTGACGCCTCTAGCACTGAGATGCAGTGCCTTGGATGCTGCGCCACTCGGGAGCCAGAATGTATTACCGGCACTAAAACAATGCACCCATAAACGATCGAAAAGGGCATCAAAACAGTGAACAGAACAACCCTAGAGCACTAGGGAGTAGAGCCTGAGCCAAACAAGCTTAAACCCTTAGCGAGCGAGAGAGAAACCAGTTGTGAAGGGTTAGGCTGACAGAGACATATGAAAGCTATGTAGCTGCTCAGCTCGCTCTGTTTACACAACTCTGGGCTGGATAAGCTGGATAAGGATAGCAGCAGGATCAAACTGGGATGGCTGGTGCAGGGGTGAAGGTAGGGAGGGGAGGGGAGATGGAGGGTAGGAGAGAGAGAGAAAAAGTTAATCTCCTTTGGTAAGGAGAGGGAGGGCAGTTTTCACTATATCATTTCTGAAGTAGAGGGACTTTTCTTTCAGAAATGTTCGCCCCTCCCTCTCCGTTGCCTGCTCATTCATTTGTCTCTCTATCAGTCTCTTCCTCTCTCTTATCCCTTTCTCCTTTTCCTTTGAATCTCGCTCTCCGGTCTTTCTGTCTCTCTCGCTCTCCATTCGTCTCCCCTCTCTCTCTCTCTTACCCTTCAAATCACTCTCTCCAGTCTCTCTCTCTCTCCATACCATTCCACTCGTCTCTCTATTTTCTCTCTTTCGCTCCTCTCGTTCTCCCGAGGCCTGTGGTGGCGTGGCCTGTAAACGTTTCCATCTGGGAGCTGCAGGCCACATCAGAGGGAACGTCACAAGACCCCCATAGCTACAACCAGTTGCTCGACCCTCCCATCCCCTTCCAACCAGCTCCACAGAATCCTTTCCACCCTCCAATACACCCACAGCCCCCTTCTCTCTCCACTTTCCAATACACACACTCCCCCTTCCCATCCTCTCTTCCCCCAGATACTAATCTCAAACATGCAATTATTCCACAGTGCTCATCCTGCTGCCTGCCTGCCTGCCAATCCGCCATGGCCCAGTTCAGACACAAACATTATTATTTCATTAGGAGATTCCCCAAATTGGGATCCTAGGCCTAGAACTCTTTTTGTCCTCTTCAATTTTTCTTCCTCTCCCTCGCTCCCTTTCTCCCTGAGTAATAACAAATACACTCCACCACCCCTTCGTCCTCCTCTCTTCTTCCTCCAGCAAGGAATACACTCCACCACCCCTTCCTCCTCCTCTCTTCTTCCTCCAGCAAGGAAGGAGCGAGTTTACAGTTGGCCCATAACACAGAGTGAAATATTAGAATAATATTACTTTAATAAGCGGGGAATCGAATCAAGGCAATCAAACAACAGAGGCAATCCTCTGAGCAGCGCACCTTCAATATAATCTGTAGCCGAGAGGGACTCATATTAAACACACTCATAAACAGTTTATTTGGCAGAGTGAGGGAGAACCACTGCTGGGGAAATGATGTTTGTATTGATTATACTGTTTTGGTATACACAGCACACAGCCGCGAGCTCAAGTTTACCGAGGAAATTGCTTCCACTTTTTCATTTGGTAACTGATTTGATGAGCAAAGAAGTTTGTATCAATACTGCATAATGCCTCTTTGCACGTACAGAAATAGTGTTGTGAATACAGCCGATTTATGATGTATTCATAGTTTAGTTTACCAATGGTTAACAAACTATTTACTAATTGTGTATAATGAGTTTACAAGCAGCCCTTAAAATGAAGGGTTCTCCATGTTTTCTAAAATGACCTAATCTGCCAGTGCTGACATCACCAACGAGAAAAAAAATACTGACCCCGCCCCTTGTCCCCATGACGACCCTGTGATGGACAGTGGAGCCCATCTAGCTGTCAGAGGGGCAGTAGCATTGAGTGTACAGTATCTGGTATGTGTTCTGCTGATACTGAATCCCAGTATCCCACATTTAGTCGTATATTAATAGACCTGCTATCTTTAACAGTCCTGGCTGACTGGGCCCGACCTATGATTCTTCCCAAGAGTTCATGCTCTCTGGTCCTTCCACCCCATAGCAACCCCCTGGCCATAGCTGCGGGAAGTAGGGGTGCTGAGGGTGCTGCAGCACCCCCTGAAAAATCAGAATTAAAAAAAATGTGGCACCAAAATGTACAGCAACCCCTCCCTCAAACTACTTCTAGTGGCTATGCCCCTGGCACTCCCCTGGCAACCGCTCTGATGCTAGCAGACATATGGTTACGGTAAACATCTTCACCTTAACCCCTCGTTCCAGTCCAGATGATGAAGACCCATACACACAGTACATGAACACACTACCTAACCAATTGTGACACTAAACTTGACCCCAAACCACAAGACTTCAACATCATCCACATCCTCTCCCCAAATACATTACTCAATACAGCTTATTGGCTTGAATAAGACGTACAGCCAGGTTATGCCCCACATTCTCTGCCACCACTGCTGAAATATGAACGCAACAGAGTGATGTGACGTCACAGCAGTGTTTTTGGATGGTCACGTGAACTGGGTGGCGCTCTGCTCTGGGTTGGTTTCCAGACACAGTTCTCTACAGTTACACTGCATTTCTAAGCAAAACGAGACAGATGTATCACTTTAACCCCAACCTTCTACCACAATAGTAACAACACTGACACTGTTAGTAAATATGGGGAAAGACAGCTTTCAATGGACTGAGAGTACTACAATATTTATGAGTGACTCACATGATCTCAGCAGCCCATACAAATCAAAGCGTTTCCATACGAGCGTGAAAAGTCAACCCACATAAATCTCCCCTGGGTTCACTTCACATACCACATCCAGTGTGTGATAGTTAGCCCTCTAAGGTGGGTCTGTTAACCGTGCGCTATAATGCCCATATTTCCCTCCGTCCGTGGAGAGACGGAGGAATGCAGAGGGTTAATGGGCCTTGCACTTGTTTAGAAGGAAAATACATGTGTGAAAGTTTAGCTGTCTGGGGAGAGGGAGGAGAGAGAGAGAGAGAGAGGGAGAGAGGAAGAGAGGGAGAGATGGCGAATTAGGGGACAGGAGGGTGAGCCAAAAGGAGAAAGGCCTGTTTGTGTGAGACTGCAGGGGAGTCTGGAGAGGCCGAGGCTGGCTGTATAAGCCCTGGTTCTGGCCCTGTCTATGTGTTGGTATTCATCTGGGTCTGGAGGGCCTGTTTGGTCATGCACTACCATGCTGCTTCTCTCCTTGGTTACTGGTGAAGGATCTGCCAAGGAGGCTTTTTCTTCTGTTCTCTACTTCTCTCTTTTATTCTCACAGTCATTCTCTCCCTGCCTCCATTCCCCATCCCTCACTCTCTTCTTCCTCCACTCCCTCTGACACTCCGTCAAAATATCTATCTGAGCCCTTCATCGCCCCATCTTTCTGGCTCTCTTTCCCACTCTCTCCTTCCATCCCTAACCTTCTCTCTCAGTGACAGGATGTGGCTTAGTCTTACCACTGGCTCCATGGGTAGAGTTCAGTGTGTCTGAGAGGCCCAGGGATATAAATACTCCCATCTCAGCCATGCACACAGAGACAGACAGAGAAACAGATATACAGCCCACTGGCAATATATAGACACCCATTCCGTGACTCATATCACCCAGTCACATCCAAGGCCAAACATCCATATTGAGGGGGTCTGCAAAATGCATATCCCCCTATACCATATAAGTCGCATTCAGTACATTGAGTAAGAGATCTTGTTTTAAATTGAGAGCAGTCAAAACAAATCAGAAAGTCATCATTCAATCCCAAAAAACGCACATTTTACATACGCAAATATGTAGTTAAACATAACAGAAAGCTACATGCATAATGACTCAATGTACCCATTTGAAATATGTGTCCAGAGGCAACTTGAGCATACTTCCTTATAACCGCATACCCTTACAAACAATACCTCCTATGCTGTACTCACAGTTGAAATACTTACCCGACAAGACATTAACCCATATCAAATATAAACATAGACCTACACATTGGCTGGCTACTAAACATCCAATTCCATAGAGTAGTGAAGCGTGCAAGGATCAGACCTTTACAATACAGACCTCAGACAAGAACTATGGGTACACAGTGGGGACATACTGTACATGCTCTTAAAACTGCCCTACTGTACTGTAAAGTAATGCACACATCAGACAGGTGGGGCGAGCTGTCTAAAATAATCTCCAGACTTCCAAGTATTTGTCTCCATCCTTCCTCAGTACAGTAATATGGTGCAGGTGTCTCCATCCTTCCTCAGTACAGTAATATGGTGCAGGTGTCTCCATCCTTCCTCAGTACAGTAATATGGTGCAGGTGTCTCCATCCTTCCTCAGTACAGTAATATGGTGCAGGTGTCTCCATCCTTCCTCGGTACAGTAATATGGTGCAGGTGTCTCCATCCTTCCTCAGTACAGTAATATGGTGCAGGTGTCTCCATCCTTCCTCAGTACAGTAATATGGTACAGGTGTCTCCATCCTTCCTCGGTACAGTAATATGGTGCAGGTGTCTCCATCCTTCCTCAGTACAGTAATATGGTACAGGTGTCTCCATCCTTCCTCAGTACAGTAATATGGTGCAGGTGTCTCCATCCTTCCTCAGTACAGTAATATGGTGCAGGTGTCTCCATCCTTCCTCGGTACAGTAATATGGTGCAGGTGTCTCCATCCTTCCTCAGTACAGTAATATGGTGCAGGTGTCTCCATCCTTCCTCAGTACAGTAATATGGTGCAGGTGTCTCCATCCTTCCTCAGTACAGTAATATGGTGCAGGTGTCTCCATCCTTCCTCAGTACAGTAATATGGTGCAGGTGTCTCCATCCTTCCTCAGTACAGTAATATGGTGCAGGTGTCTCCATCCTTCCTCGGTACAGTAATATGGTGCAGGTGTCTCCATCCTTCCTCAGTACAGTAATATGGTGCAGGTGTCTCCATCCTTCCTCAGTACAGTAATATGGTACAGGTGTCTCCATCCTTCCTCGGTACAGTAATATGGTGCAGGTGTCTCCATCCTTCCTCAGTACAGTAATATGGTACAGGTGTCTCCATCCTTCCTCAGTACAGTAATATGGTGCAGGTGTCTCCATCCTTCCTCAGTACAGTAATATGGTGCAGGTGTCTCCATCCTTCCTCGGTACAGTAATATGGTGCAGGTGTCTCCATCCTTCCTCAGTACAGTAATATGGTGCAGGTGTCTCCATCCTTCCTCAGTACAGTAATATGGTGCAGGTGTCTCCATCCTTCCTCAGTACAGTAATATGGTGCAGGTGTCTCCATCCTTCCTCAGTACAGTAATATGGTGCAGGTGTCTCCATCCTTCCTCAGTACAGTAATATGGTGCAGGTGTCTCCTAGCCTTCTATCAGTATCATCAACTGAAGAGTTTCCTTCATATGCTACCACTATTGCTGCTAGCAGTCCGTTCAATTTAGATTACTGATCATTTAGAAAAGGATACCAAGTAGAGGACTAATTAACAGTATTGGGACCCAGCCATTAGAGTACACCAGGGGAGGCTCCTCAGAGGATTTCCTCAGTGAATTTCATAAAATGTTTAATTGTTAAACACTTAAAAAGTTATCATTTTTAGATAAAACTATACTAAATATTATCACGTTACCAAATAATTTATTAAAACACTATTTTTCAATGAAGGTCTACAGTAGCCTCAACAGCACTCTTTAGGTTAGCATCATGGTGTGGCCGGAGGACAGCTAGCTTCTGTCCTCCTCTTGGTACATACACTTCAATACAAAACCTTGGAGGCTCATGGTTCTCACCCCTTTTCAAAGACTTACACAATAATTATGACAACTTCGGAGGACGTCCTACAACCTATCAGAGCTGTTGCAACATGAACTGACATGTTGTCCACCCAATCAAAGGATCAGATAATTAATCTAGCACTGAAAGCATAAGCTACAGCTAGCGAGCCTTGCAGTATACAAAATGTGGTGAGTCGTTGACTCAAAGAGAGAGAAAGACAATTGTTGAACCGTTTTGAACAAATTAATTTCCTCCAAAATGAAGAAGCAAGAGAGAAATAGAGATAGATTGTCTTTCTTTTAACTTTAAGTTTCACTTAGTTAGCAAATGCAGCTAGCTAGTTCAGCCAACACAAACACCCTGTTCAAATTTTTTATTTTATTTTTTTATTTCACATTTATTTAACCACGTAGGCTAGTTGAGAACAGGTTCTCTTTTGCAACTGCGACCTGGCCAAGATAAAGCAAAGCAGTTCGACACATACAACAACAGAGTTACACATGGAATAAACACACATACAATAAAAAATACAGTAGAAAAATCTATATACAGCATGTGCAAATGAGGTAGGATAAGAGAGGTAAGGCAATAAATAGGCCATGGTGGCGAAGTAATTACAATATAGCAATTAAACACAGGAATGGTAGGATGTACAGAAGATGAATGTGCAAGTAGAGATACTGGGGTGCAAAGGAGCAAGATAAATAAATAAATACAGTATGGGGATGAGGTAGATTGGATGGGCTAATTACAGAGCTATGTACAGGTGCAGTGATCTGTGAGCTGCTCTGACACCTGGTGCTTGAAGCTAGTGAGGGAGGTAAGAGTCTCCAGCTTCAGAGATTTTTGCAGTTCGTTCCAGTCATTGGCAGCAGAGAACTGGAAGGAGAGGCGGCCAAAGGA
This sequence comes from Salmo salar, assembly GCF_965601325.2. Taxonomy (NCBI): domain Eukaryota; kingdom Metazoa; phylum Chordata; class Actinopteri; order Salmoniformes; family Salmonidae; genus Salmo; species Salmo salar. The sequence continues at coordinate 46,487,051 of NC_138297.1, forward strand.
GGAATTGGCTTTGGGGGTGACCAGTGAGATATACCTGCTGGAGCGCGTACTACGTGTGGGTGCTGCTATGGTGACCAGTGAGCTGAGATAAGGCGGGGCTTTACCTAGCAGAGACTTGTAGATGACCTGGAGCCAGTGGGTTTGGCAACGAGTATGAAGCGATGGCCAGCCAACGAGAGCCTACAGGTCGCAGTGGTGGGTAATATATGGGGCTTTGGTGACAAAGCGGATGGCACTGTGATAAACTGCATCCAATTTGTTGAGTAGAGTGTTAGAGGCTATTTTATAGTTGACATCGCCGAAGTCGAGGATGGTCAGTTTTATGAGGGTATGTTTGGCTGCATGAGTGAAGGATGCTTTGTTGCGAAATAGGAAGCCGATTCTAGATTTAATTTTGGATTGGAGATGCTTAATAATGTGAGTCTGGAAGGAGAGTTTACAGTCTAGCCAGACACCTAGGTATTTGTAGTTGTCAACATATTCTAAGTCAGAACCTTCCAGAGTAGTGATGCTGGACGGGCGGGCAGGTGCGGGCAGTGATCGGTTGAAAAGCATGCACTTAGTTTTACTTGCATTTAAGAGCAGTTGGAGGCCACGGAAGGAGAGTTGTATGGCATTGAAGCTCGTCTGGAGGTTAGTTAACACAGTGTCCAAGGAAGGACCAGAAGTATACAGAATGGTGTCGTCTGCATAGAGGTGGATCAGAGAATCACCAGACATCATTGATGTATACAGAGAAGAGAGTCGGCCCAAGAATTGAACCCTGGCACCCCCATAGAGACTGCAAGAGGTCCGGATAACAGGCCCTCTGATTTGACACACTGGACTCTATCAGAAAAGTAGTTGGTGAACCAGGCGAGGCAATCATTTGAAAAACCAAGGCTGTTGAGTCTGCCAATAAGAATGTGGTGATTGACAGAGTCGAAAGCCTTGGCCAGGTCGTTAATACGGCTGCACAGTAATGTCTCTTATCAATGGAGGTTATGATATCATTTAGGACCTTGATCGTGGCTGAGGTGCACATATGACCAGCTCTGAAACCAGATTGCATAGCAGAAAAGGTACGGGGGGATTCAAAGTGGTCGGTAATCTGTTTAGGGGGATGCTATGTTAGTTAGCTGGTTATGACTATTCATCACAACACTGGAAGTCAAGGTAAGCTTTTGGTTTTACAAATGTATTGCCATCGGGGCCCTTCGGTGTAAGTGCTAAACTGCTTACTGACTGTACACTGTAACGTTACTGCATGATTGGAGCAGGTTTACTAACACGTTAGTTCTATTAGCTATGCTGACTATGAAGTTAATATGGTGACATCGATGTAGACTGTGTGTAGCCGTTATGATATGGTTTGGAAAGTTTTTTTCGCCTGGTCACATACAGCTGATGTGTTGTGCATTGAAGTCCACAAGCGAAGGGACAAGGTGAGAGGAGGAGAGTGCATAGATGAGAGAAGGAAAACAACATGGCTGCTATGAATGTGAACTGTGTTTACACATGATCTGGGGTGTATTCATTCTGTTGAAAAGACATTTCTTAAACGGAAGCAAATGGAACAAAATGGGGATAAATATACCTGAATTTGTCCAATAGAAACTCTAATTTGCAACTGCTGGACTAATGGTTACACACTATATCAGCTAGATGCATGTAAGAGCGTGCAAGGCGGTATTGAATGTGTCACTGTCTGTGCACCTATGTTGTAAACTTTCATTAATAGGCTCCCTTATGATGTGTATAGGGAAAATTTTAGTATCATGTAGTAGCCTAAACCTTTCGCTGTTACATTGAACTAGGTGAATGGAATATGAATGAAAGTCCTCCAATATGTTGTAATAGAAATAAGGCCATACTCATGAAAAGAAAAGTGTCCTCCCTCATCTTAAACAGCACTGACCGCCACTGGAGTACACACATGGGCAGACCTACCTCCGCAGCACCCTAACTGACTCCCTGACCCTACCTCCGCAGCACCCTAACTGACTCCCTGACCCTACCTCCGCAGCACCCTAACTGACTCCCTGACCCTAGCTGCCTAACAGACTCCCTGACCCTACCTCCCTAACTGACTCCCTGACCCTACCTCCCTAACGGACTCCCTGACCCTACCTCCCTAACTGACTCCCTGACCCTACCTCCCCAGCACCCTAACTGACTCCCTGACCCTACCTCCCCAGCACCCTAACTGACTCCCTGACCCTACCTCCCCAGCACCCTAACTGACTCCCTGACCATACCTCCCCAGCACTCTAACTGACTCCCTGACCCTACCTCCCCAGCACCCTAACTGACTCCCTGACCCTACCTCCCCAGCACCCTAACTGACTCCCTGACCCTACCTCCCCAGCACCCTAACTGACTCCCTGACCCTACCTCCCCAGCACCCTAACTGACTCCCTGACCCTACCTCCCCAGCACCCTAACTGACTCCCTGACCCTACCTCCCCAGCACCCTAACGGACTCCCTGACCCTACCTCCCCAGCACCCTAACTGACTCCCTGACCCTACCTCCCCAGCACCCTAACTGACTCCCTGACCCTACCTCCCCAGCACCCTAACTGACTCCCTGACCATACCTCCCCAGCACTCTAACTGACTCCCTGACCCTACCTCCCCAGCACCCTAACTGACTCCCTGACCCTACCTCCCCAGCACCCTAACTGACTCCCTGACCCTACCTCCCCAGCACCCTAACTGACTCCCTGACCCTACCTCCCCAGCACCCTAACTGACTCCCTGACCCTACCTCCCCAGCACCCTAACTGACTCCCTGACCCTACCTCCAGGGCACCCTAACTGACTCCCTGACCCTACCTCCCCAGCACCCTAACTGACTCCCTGACCCTACCTCCAGGGCACCCTAACTGACTCCCTGACCCTACCTCCCCAGCACCCTAACGGACTCCCTGACCCTACCTCCCCAGCACCCTAACTGACTCCCTGACCCTACCTCCAGAGCACCCTAACGGACTCCCTGACCCTATCCAAGACCTTCTCCGAGAGTCCGGTTAGTGCCAGTGGTCAAAATGCTGAAACCTCCTCCCTTACACACTTTCAGCCAATCAGTGTCAAAGCAGCAAAAGTCTGTCATCCTTTCTGGCAGGAGTTCCACTCTGAACACCACTAAACATGCTCCATACACATGTGGCGAGTTCGAACGCCACTCTGATGGAAATACCAGTGCCATTGAATCACAGTGTGTGTGTGTGTGCGAGTGAGGCTGTGTTCCATGCTTTTCTGATCCATGGTCCAGCCTCCTGCCTCCTCCCTCCTGCCCTGGGACTGAATGGGGCTGTCAGGGTCTGGAAGAGACTCAAAGGGGATAAAGAGCTGGAGAATCACATTCCGTAACTCTGATCTAAAACTTACTACTGGCCTACTGCCGGAGCACTCATGCCGGTAGCACCCGGGAAAGCCTGGGACAGCTATACACAGGTGCTAACTGCATACACACGCACATGGACACACACTCTCACACACGCATTGCAAACCTATAACACAAACACCCTTGCCAAAACGCCCCATCCCTAACAACTCTCCAGCAATTCCAATCACCATCCCGCCATAGACAGATACAATACTGAACACCCCATACACACAGTGTGAAGCTACTCATTATGACATGCCACAGAGGGTAACAGGCACAAACACTACAGTGGCTTTTGTAACGATGGCTCTAGACATGCCAACAAGCAAACCCCCCCCCCCCAGTCACACTCAATGTCAACTATGAAAGACTCCTTTGAGTATATCATGAAAGGAGAAATAAGGGCAACGTAATGGCTCAGACTTCAAACTTCTGATTCACAATAAGTCCAACATTCAGAACTTTTAGAGTGGGTTTCTGGAACACGGGGTTTCACTCAGCTAAACTGAGGCAGTGTGTTTGTGGTGGATAACAAATTCGGCTGTGACAGCTCGCTTTCTCCCTGTCAACCACATAGTCAGCATAGTCACATAGTCAAGTCCAACAGACTGCCTCCCTCTCTATCTCTCAACACCATCCCTCCTCCCCCCTCTCCTTGTTTATTTATTCTCTCCCTTCCTCTCCAAGGGGCCAAGACAACCAGAGAGAAGGAAAAGTATGACCTAATAAAATAACTGTTCCAGGAACAATTTCCTAATTTAACCCATAATGGTAAAGGTTAGAAGTGGGTAAGTAGAGCTGATCTAGAATCAGTTGTTAGAGGTAGATGGTAACCAGAGAGCTGTGTGGTGACCTGAGGTACTAGCAGCTGATCTGCGATCTATGGCAGCATCACTCTTGTCAAAATACAACACACACTTCTTGAAAGACTGAAAAGCAAACACAGTAACAGTGGGATTACTAGAATACTCTCACAATTACAGAGCAGTCTGTCATCCTATTGTGTTACCCACATGCACATATGTATGCACAAACGCACACTGTTAGTCTCTTTGTCACCCAGTCATACACACGCTCTAGCTAGCCCATACAATGTCAAGCAAGGCTATAATGGTCAAGGCATTGGCCACATTTGAGGCAGCTGGGTAATAAATACATTTAAATCACTCATCTTCGGTTTACCTCAGATTATGTCAGCTGTCATTTTATGGACGCATGAGTGCTGTAAAATGATGGTTTATCCGACTTGATTAACCGCCAAACTGTTAGGCTACATCAGGGAACACTTTTTTTTTTACCGTTATTTGACCAGGTAAGTTGACTGAGAACACGTTCTCATTTACAGCAATGACCTGGGGAATAGTTACAGGGGAGAGGGATGAATGATCCAATTGTACACTGGGGATGATTAGGTGACCATGATGATATGAAGGACAGCTTGGGAATTTTAGCCAGGACACCAGGGTAAACACTCCTACTCTTACAATAAGTGCTATGGGATCTTTAATGACCTCAGAGAGTCAGGACAGCCGTTTAACTTCCTATCCGAAAGACGGCACCCTACACAGTGCAGTGTCCCCTATCACTGCCCTGGGATATTCTTTTTTAGACCAGAGGAAAGAGTGCCTCCTACTTGCCCTCCAACACCACTTCCAGCAGCATCTGGTCTCCCATCCAGGGACTGACCAGGACCAACCCTGCTTAGCTTCAGAAGCAAGCCAAAATAACCCAGGAAATTGATATGCAACCTTGTTTTGAAAGGTTCATACAGGTGTCAATCATCTACGTGGAGCGAAGAGCGCGCATTAAATAAAGCCGCACCCGGGATACTTCTAGAGCACGTGTCCAGCTGACCAATGGGCATTGAGCCTCGAGCCCCTAGCTCGCTCATTTAAATACCTCAACACTACATATATAGAAAAAAAACTGTTCGCTATTCTTAAACAGTTTACGTTACTTGACAACTAAATTAAAATAGGCTCAACCAGTTAGTTATATAGGCTAAACCAAGGAGTCAGCATCCAATAATTTTGTTGTGAGACTTGAAGCTAAGGTTGTTGGTGCTCATTAAAGTTAATTAAACTCAGACGGTGTTTTGAGCCCAAAAACAAAACACAGGCTGCATAGAGAGCCATGCAACCATTGCACGCAACTAACGCAGCACTGTGTAAAGAAAGACTATACCCATGTGTTTTGATTATGAAATGGACTTATAGTCATTGTGAGATGGACTTGTATCAGAGCTTTTCCCATTGTGGGATGGATCAAAGCTTATCCTTGAATCTCCAATATTCAAGGTTCATCCCAAGTGCATGTAGGCTACCTAAAGCACAGGACAAAAATTGCAAAATAGACAGCATTTAAGTGCACTTCTATTATGAGCCCACTTACATATATTTCCCTCTCCAAAGCCTCCAGGGTAGAAATAAGCCTCGAAGGGTCCTGCAGAAGTTCATCAAATACCTCCAACGCTCCAGTCATCGTTGACTTGTTGCGTTCATCAGCCGCGGGTGGGCCGCCTTTGAACCGACTCCGTGCCACCATCAGGGTCTGGTAGAAAAGACACACCGCGACCCCTAGGAGCAATAACCGTCCGGAGCAATACCTGCGGCGGAGCGTCCAGAGCCCCCGAAGAAACATTCCCGCTTCACTCCCAACTTTGCTGGCAGAAGAATAAAGGCATACCATGAGGGAAGATATTTAGCCTACTTCTTCTCCGCGTCCCACTCAGACCTCACACAACTCTGGCCGTTGCCCCGCTGCTCTGTGTTTTTTCTATCTGTAAAAACACGCACTTCAGGAATAAACCACGACCTGAAACATTGTGCTGCATTTTATCTTTCAAAGATGACCTGGTTGGTATTTCAGAGGGGGTACATGGTGTCCAAGAGCCGTCGCTATGGCAAATTTGAGTGTTGATTTGTGAGCTGGCACAAACAAACAAACAAAACCTTTTCCCCAACGTTGTTATTCCGTTATTCGTGATAATGAAGTTAGATCAAAGTGAGCCACAGTCCAACTTTCACATCCTCGAACACTATGGAGCCCCGAGAGAGCATGGAAAAGTTTTCCCTCTCTCTTTCTTTGGGGAAGAGTGCCTCTCAGATGATTAAAAACATTCTCGAGAAGCGGAACCTCATGACTGTGGCTAGATCAGACTCTGCTCCTGCCCGCTGTCAGAAAACTGCCATTCCCATCCAGAACCAAAAGGAGGACGCATAAAAACATGAGATCAGACACAGACAGAGCCAAAATGAAGTTAGAAAAATTAAGAACTTCACCAAGACTTCAGAGCCTGAAATAGGCTACAGACTACAAAGAGGGTTTCAACTATATCGGAGCGCTGGCTGCGCACGGGGGGGGCGACTTCACCTGGTTTGGGTTAGGCTACTCTAAGAGAAAAAAGTCAACAGTAGCCGAACTTCCTCTCCGTGCAGACGGGTGGATTACAGTCTCACACACACGTCTACTGGTTCCCAAAAGTAAAACTCCCTCGGGTAAAGAAAAAAATAAGTGGCGTTTATACCATAGATCCTTTTCAACTGAATAGTTGAGGAGCGTTCTTGTAAACGCTCCGACAGTTTCGGAATTCCACGATGTACACTGAGCGGTCTAAATGTGCACACATGCCTCCTCTGTCGGGGGTCGAGGTATGCCCCCCTCATTCCAAATTGCGGTAAAAGACAAGGCTCACTTTGCTATTTGTGGCACATACACCAGTCCTCCATTGGCTCATTATTTAGAGAAAGGAGTTGGAGCCCTGCTTTGTTTCAGTCAGATGTGGTGAGAGAGAGGCTATTGAAAAGGTTCCTCTTTGGAGCAAGGGCCGAAAACATTCTCCCTTTTTTTGGTGAAGTTGTAATTTATCCGAGACACCCCAGGTTCCTTCTAAAAAATATAGTTATTATGGCAGTTTTGTGTCTACCATCAATAGAATGACTGACAGGAGTGGCTACTGTCTACTCAAATCCCCTTGTGTGTGAGGGCTGCAACACTGCTGGTTTTCCTCCTCAAATCAGGGAATGATTTAGACCTGGGACACCATGCAGGTGAGCTGACTCATGGTAAATCAGTGGCATTCATTAATACATTTCCTGCCAAATAAAGAAAAACAGCAGTACATCAACCCTTGAGAGACATGATTGAATAGCTCTGTTAGTGCGCATTGTTTGAGAGCCCAAATACAATGTTAAAATGGGGCGAGCAGGTCACTATTAAAGCACAGCGGTGTAATGGGTTCACACAAACAAAATGGTGCATAAAGCGTACTTCATTATTCGATGTTAAAAAAAAATAACTCCAGACCACCTTTACTCCACACACAAAGATGCGTACAAAGCTCTCCCCGCACTCCATTTGGCAAATCTGACCATAATTCTATCCTTCTGATTCCTGCTTACAAGCAAAAACTAAAGCAGGAAGTATCAGTGACTTGCTCAATACGGAAGTGGTCAGATGATGTTGATTCTAAGCTATAGGACTGTTTTGCTAGCACAGACTGGAATATGTTGCAGGACTCATTCGATGTCATTGAGGCGTATACCACATCAGTCACCGGCTTCATCAATAAGTGCATCGATGACATTGTCCCCACAGTGACAGTACGTACATACCTCAACCAGAAGCCATGTATTACAGGCAACATCCTCACTGAGCTAAAGTGTAGAGCTGCCGCTTTCAAGGAGCGGGACTCTAACCCGGTTGCTTATAAGAAATCCGGCTATGCCCTCTGACGAACCATCAAACAGGCAAAGCGTAAATACAGGACCAAGATTGAATCCTATAACACCGGCTCCGATGCTCGTCGGATGTGGCAGGGCTTGCACACTATTACGGACTACAAAGGGAAGCCCAGCCACGAGCTGCCCAGCGACACAAGCCTATCAGACAAGCTAAATTACTTCTACAGTGGGGGGAAAAAGTATTTGATCCCCTGCTGATTTTGTACGTTTGCCCACTTACAAAGAAATGATCAGTCTATAATTTTAATGGTAGGTTTATTTGAATAGTGAGAGACAAAATAACAACAAGAAAATCCAGAAAAACGCATGTCAAAAATGTTATAATCTTTGTCCCACTCCTCTTTGCAGATCTTCTCCAAGTCATTAAGGTTTCAAGGCTGACGTTTGGCAACTCGAACCTTCAGCTCCCTCCACAGATTTTCTATGGGATTTAGGTCTGGAGACTGGCTAGGCCACTCCAGGACCTTAATGTGCTTCTTCTTGAGCCACTCCTTTGTTGCCTTGGCCATGTGTTTTGGGTCATTGTCATGCTGGAATACCCATCCACGACCCATTTTCAATGCCCTGGCTGAGGGAAGGAGGTTCTCACCCAAGATTTGACGGTACATGGCCCCGTCCATCGTCCCTTTGATGCGGTGAAGTTGTCCTGTCTCCTTAGCAGAAAAACACCCCCAAAGCATAATGTTTCCACCTCCATGTTTGACAGTGGAGATGGTGTTCTTGGGGTCATAGGCAGCATTCCTCCTCCTCCAAACACGGTGAGTTGAGTTGATGCCAAAGAGCTCCATTTTGGTCTCATCTGACCACAACACTTTCACCAGTTGTCCTCTGAATCATTCAGATGTTCATTGGCAAACTTCAGACAGGCATGTATATGTATTCTTGAGCAGAGGGACCTTGCGGGCGCTGCAGGATTTCAGTCCTTCACAGCGTAGTGTTACCAATTGTTTTCTTGGTGACTATGGTCCCAGCTGCCTTGAGATCATTGACAAGATCCTCCCGTGTAGTTCTGGGCTGATCCCTCACCGTTCTCATGATCATTGCAACCCCATGAGGTGAGATCTTGCATGGAGCCCCAGGCTGAGGGATATTGACAGTTCTTTTGTGTTTCTTCCATAATCGCACCAAATGTTGTCACCTTCTCACCAAGCTGCTTGGCGATGGTCTTGTAGCCCATTCCAGCCTTGTGTAGGTCTACAATCTTGTCCCTGACATCCTTGGAGAGCTCTTTGGTCTTGGCCATGGTGGAGAGTTTGGAATCTGATTGATTGATTGCTTCTGTGGACAGGTGTCTTTTATACAGGAAACAAACTGAGATTAGGAGCACACTCTTAAAGGGAGTGCTCCTAATCTCAGTTTGTTTCCTGTATAAAAGACACCTGTCCACAGAAGCAATCAATCAATCAGATTGTATAAAAGACACCTGGGAGCCAGAAATCTTTCTGATTGGGGGGGGGGGGGTCAAATACTTATTTCCCTCTTTAAAATGCAAATCAATTTATAACATTTTTTACATACGTTTTTCTGGATATTTTTGTTGTTATTCTGTCTCTCCCTGTTCAAATAAACCTACCATTAAAAGTATAGACTGATCCTTTCTTTATCAGTGGGCAAACGTACAAAATCAGCAGGGGATCAAATACTTCCCCCCCCCCCACTGTATGTGCATTTCGACGCAAGCAACACTGAAGCATGCAGGAAAGCACCAGCTGTTCCAGATGACTGTGTGATCACGCTCGCCGTAGCCGATGTGAGTAAGACCTTTAAACAGGTCAACATTCCCAAGGCCGCAGGGACAGATTACCAGGGAGTGTACTCTGAGCATGTGCTGACCAACTGGCAATTGTCTTCACTGACATGCTCAACCTGTCTGTGGCCGAGTCTGTAATACCTACATGTTTCAAGCAGACCACCATAGTCCCTGTGCCCAAGAATACCAAGGTAACCTGCCTAAATGACTACCGACCTGTAGCACTCATGTCTGTAGCCATGAAGTACTATGAAAGGCTGGTCATGGCTCACACCACCATCATCCCAGAAACCATAGACCCACTCCAATTTCCATACCACCCCAACAGATCCACAGATGACGCAATCTCTATTGCACTCAACACTGCCCTTTCCCACCTGGACAAAAATGAACACCTACGTGAGAATGCTGTTCATTGACTACACCTCAGCGTTCAACACCATAGTGCCCTCAAAGCTCATCACTAAGCTAAGGACCCTGGGATTAAACACTAACCTCTGCAACTGGATCCTGGACTTCCTGAGGGGCAGCCCCCAGGTGGTAAGGGTAGACAACAGATTTTCTACACTGATCCTAAATACGGGGGCCCTTCAGGGGTGCGTGCTTTGTCCCCTCCTGTACTCCCTGTTCACCCATGACTGCATGGCCAAGCACTACTCCAACACCATCATTAAGTCTGCCGACTTCACAACAGTGGTAGGCCTATTCACCAACAACGATGAAACAGCCTATAGAGGGGCCTCCCGAGTGGCACAGTGGTCCAGGCTCCGTGGCAGCCTCCCGCGACCGGGAGACCCATTGGGCTGCTCACAATTGGCCCGCTCACACTTGGCCCAGCGTCGTCCGGGTTAGGGGAGGGTTTGGCCGGCAAGGATGTTCTTGTCCCATCGCGCACTAACGACTCCAGTGGTGGGCCGGGTGCAATGCACGCTGGCAGGGTCACCAGGTGTACGGTGATTCCTCAAACACATTTGTGAGGCTGGCTTCCGGGTTAACCGGGCATTGTGTCAAGAAGCACAGGATTTGCAGTGATAGGACAAGTCTGTAAACTCCCAATTGGATACCACAAAATTGGGGAGAAAAATGGGTAAAAAAAATTAACTACCATGGTCCAAACACACCAAGACAGTCATGAAGAGGGCACGACAACGCCAATTCCCCGTCAGGAGACTGGAAAGATTTGGCATGGGTCCTCAGAAAGTTATACAGCTGCACCATCGAGAGCATCCTGACTGGTTGCATCACCGCCTGGTATGGCAACTGCTTGGCCTCCGACCGCAAGGCACTACAGATGGTAGTGCGTACGGCCCAGTACATCACTGGGGCCAAGCTTCCTGCCATCCAGGACCTCTATACCAGGCGGTGTCAGAGGAAGGCCCTGAAAATTTCCAAAGACTCCAGCCACACTAGACTGTTCTCTCTGCTACCGCACGGCAAGCGGTACCGGAGCGTCAAGTCTAGGTTCAAAAGGCTTCTTAACAGCTTCTACCCCCAAGCCATTGACCCCCCTCCCCCCATCTTTTTTTTTTTTTTTTACGCTGCTGCTACTCGCTGTTTTATTATCTATGCAGTCACTTTACCACTACCTACATGTACATATTACCTCGACTAACTAGTACCCACGCACATTGACTCGGACTGGTACCCCCTGTATATATAGTTGAAGATGGAAGTTTACATACACTTAGGTTGGAGTCATTAAAACTCGTTTTTCAACCACTCCACAAATTTCTTGTTAACAAACTATAGTTTTGGCAAGTCGGTTAGGATATCTATTTTGTGCAAGACAAGTACTTTTTCCAACAATTGTTTACAGACAGATTATTTCACTTAAAACTCACTGTATCACAATTCCAGTGGGTCAGAAGTTTACATACACTAAGTTGACTGTGCCTTTAAACAGCTTGGAAAATTCCAGAAAAATTATGTCATGGTTTTAGAAGCTTCTGATAGGCTAGTTGACACCATTTGAGTAAATTGGAGGTGTACCTGTGGGTGTATTTCAAGGCCTACCTTCAAACTCAGTGCCTCTTTGCTTGACATCATGGGGAAATCAAAAGAAATCAGCAAAGACCTCAGAAAATAAATTGTAGATCTCCACAAGTGTGGTTCATCCTTGGGAGCAATTTCTAAACGCCTGAAGGTACCACATTCAATTGTACAAACAATAGTACACAAGTATAAACACCATGGGACCACGCAGCCATCATACTGCTCAGGAAGGAGATGCGTTCTGTCTCCTAGAGGTGAACGTACTTTGGTGCGAAAAGGGCAAATCAATCCAAGAACAGCAAAGGACCTTGTGAAGATGCTGGAGGAACCAGGTACAAAAGCATCCATTTCCACAGTAAAACGAGTCCTATATCGACATAACCTGAAAGGCCGCTCAGCAAGGAAGAAGCCACTGCTCCAAAACCGCCATAAAAAAGCCAGACTACGGTTTGCAACTGCACATGGGGACAAAGATCTTACTTTTTGGAGAAATGTCCTCTGGTCTGATGAAACAAAAACAGAACTGTTTGGCCATAATGACCATCGTTATGTTTGGATGGAAAAGGGGGAGGCTTGCAAGCCAAAGAACACCATCCCAACCGTGAAGAACGGGGGTGGCAGCATCATGTTGTCGGGGTGTTTTGCTGCAGGAGGGACTGGTGCACTTCACAAAATAGATGTCATCATGAGGAAGCAAAATTATGTGGACATATTGAAGCAACATTTCAAGACATCAGTCAGGAAGTTAAAGCTTGCTCGCAAATGAGTCTTCCAAATGGACAATGACCACAAGCATACTTCCAAAGTTGTGGCTAAATGGCTTAAGGACAACAAAGTCAAGGTAGTGGAGTGGCCATCACAAAGCCCTGACCTCAATCCTATAGAAAATTTGTGGGCAGAACTGAAAAAGCATGTGTGAGCAAGGTGGCCTACAAACCTGACTCAGTTACACCAGCTCTGTCAGGAGGAATGAGGCCAAAAGTCACCCAACTTATTGTGGGAAGCTTGTGGAAGGCTACCTGAAACGTTTGACCCAAGTTAAACAACTTAAAGGCAATGCTTACAAATACTAATTGAGTGTATGTGAACTTCTGACCCACTGGGAATGTGATGAAAGAAATAAAATCTGAAATAAATCACTCTACTATTATTCTGACATTACACATTCTTAAAATAAAGTGGTGATCCTAACTGACCTAAGGCAGGGAATTTTTACTAGGATCTAATGTCAAGAATTGTGAAAAACTGATTTTAAATGTATTCGGCTAAGGTGTATGTAAACTTCCGACTTCAACTGTAGTCTTGTTATTTTTGTATATAGACCTATTTTTCTACTGCATTATTGACTGTATATTTATTTTACTCAATGTGCAACTCTGTGTTGTTGTATGTGTCGAACTGCTTTGCTTTATCTTGGCCAGGTCGCAATTGTAAATGAGAACTTGTTCTTAACTTGCCTACCTGGTTAAATAAAAGGTGAAAAAAATAAAATAATTGTTGCTCTTTAATTTGTAGTAAATATTTTTCTTAGAACTGTGTTGTTGGTTAAGGGCTTGTAAGTAAGCATTTCATGGTAAGGTCTACACCTGTTGTATTCGGCGCAAGTGACAAATAAAATTTGATTACATTTTTAAATGTTTTACTGCAACAGGGATAGAGTACACAGATGTTTCGGCTTTACAGCCTTCTTCAGTGTGTAGGTACAACACTTACAAAGCAATCAGTCCACATTGTAAGCCTGCTGTGAATCAAAACATTGGTGATTCAAAAGAAATCTACATTTTGATTGTGTAGTCGAATACAATGGATACCTTGAGCTATGTAGTGCTAGTTTGATCAAGAAGAGAGGCCATCGTTGACAGACGAAGCTAGGAAACATGTGAAATACCAAAAGAACTCGGATCCCTTTATTTGATTTTTTTTTCTACATCTCTGGAAACTTTAACACACCATCTCAGTACAGAATGACTAGTGACACACACGCACATACAGAAACACTTACACTCACAGACATACACGCTTCAGTTACGACTGATCTTACACTGTACATTCTGAACTCTTCAGCTTTACAGGGCTCAATGGTGGAGGTTCAGTCATATTCATCCATACGTTACCTGAAATGACCACTGTCCCAATCTTCATCCTCATCTTTTAAAAGTCTTAGTTGTGTTTCATCAATTCGTTTTAGAATTAGAATCAAAACTTGTAGAGGGGTTGGGTTTTGTAGTCCAATAACCACCCATGGACTACATTTCCCAGTCTGTGTCATTTCCCCTGTGAGCATTTTACTTAATGAGCACTTCTTGTTGCAGCCGTGCGTGGAAGCCGGGGGGGTGGCAGCCCTTCCTGTAACAAGGGGAAAGGCAAGGAATGTCTGATGAAAAGGGGAGAGAAGAGGTGCGCCAAGGCTCAAAATTCATGAAGGGGGGGGCGGGGGTGCGCGGGGAGGACAATGAAGTTGGGGGTGCAGTTTCAGGAAGTCTTGGCTCCTTGTCTTGATTTTCCAGTCAGGTGTCTCATCCAAATATTCACACAGGACTGACCCTGCAATAACAACCTTTGACACCACTGTTTTGACCCCTGAGAGGTCACACAGACAGACAGGTGAATAAGAATACTGTGTGTGGCCACAACAGGTACACACACTTGTTTGGGAGGAACTACAGTTGATATAGCATTGACAGTTGGTTTGGCGGGGTAGGGGTGTGGGATGGGGGGTGGTCCTGGATGAGGAGTGGGGTAGTAGAGGTGGGGTGTCTATTTGTGCCTGCTGCCTCTCCTCTTCATGGCGGCAGTACACTGGGGGCAATACCACTTCCCCTTCGGGGCTTCTGTTAGGCCCACGCAGCCGTAGTGGAACCACTCGATGGGGCACTGCACAAACACACACAGGGCACTCAGGTTAGCTCTCATACCTCATCTCTCATTTGACAAAGTCCTATGTGAAAGTAATGTGGTAACAGCTGTAGAACATGAGAAAAGCACTCCCAAATGGAAATGGGTACTTACGTCTTGATTATCACAGCCCACCATTTCTCCATAAGACACCTTTAACAAGAGAGAAGCCATTTTAGTTAACCTGTCAGCTGTAGGTGTGTGCTGTCCAGTGTGAGAGAGAGTGTCTCTGGATGTGTGTGTACCTGGTTGCAGATGCAGTAGCGGGGCTCGTTAGGGTCGTAGGTCCAGTCCACCTGGTTGTTGGTCTCAGACTCTGGGAGTGCCGAGGCCTGCTGCGACAGCTCCTGTGCCAGGGCTGAAGAGGAGGAGCACGACGACAGGGACGAAGACGAGGAGGAGGACGACGACTGGTGGTTGGAAGACTTGGTGTTGCCTCTGTGGAGGGGCAGGGGAGAAAAGACTGAACAGTTTAGACAAGATCTCAATTTTTCATCTTCATTTATTTATTTATTCATGCTGTGGGGGTGGAGTTGAAAAGCATGGCTGGCATAATGTGGCGTGACATCATGGGACTGGACACTGAAATTAAATGATGTAGCGTGATTTGGCCTGACATCTGTTCATCTGATGTGGGGTGATTCAGGGTGGATTGACAAGGTTTAATAAGGCATGAAATGATATCACTGGAGAAGACCACTAGCTAGGGCTTGTCATGCTTGTCTGAGCGTACGGGGGCTGTGTGTGCACGTGTAAGTTGTGTGTGTGTGCGTGTAAGTTGTCGTACTTGGTCTTGCGTCCGCCGCGGGAGTCAGAGGCGACGGCTGAGCCGGCTGGGGTGAGGGTCTGGGTGAGGGTGTTGGCCAGGGCGGAGGTGGAGTAGGCCCCCGTGGTATCCCGGGAGGTGAGGGAGAACTCCCTCCCTAGCTGGAAGTCATTGTTCTTAATGGCCTCGTAGCTGGCCTTCAGACTGCTAGTCCTCCTGCCCTCCTTCATCTGACATGGAACAGGAGATTGAAGGAGAAGGAGAGGCACAGACAAAGAAAGAAGATGGGAAAGGCAGGTAGAGGGAGAGACACACATAGCCATGAACAGGGTTAGTTACAGTCGTAGGACACACATCAGTTACACATTCAAGGACATTTGTCCCAAACAGATAAGATAATTCTCAGAACACAGTCTGGGTCAAGATACTGATACCGATTCCCATCAGTGCAGCATTCATCTGAATAAAATCAGAGGGCAATGGAGTTGGGTGTATGTCTGTGTGTGTGAAAAAGAAAGAGAATGTGTGTGTTTATACCTGTGCGGTGGCCTGTACAGCCTGCGCTGCAGCCATGGTGATGGCCCCTGCCCCAGCCCCGGGCCCAGCAGGCAGAGAGCTGAGGTTGTAGGAGGCCAGGGGCTGGGATGAGTTCACACTGTACACGTTGTTAGAGGCTGACGTCGTGCTGTTGGTGCGACAGCCCGGTGTGTTCTCCTTGGAGGCGTCTGACGTGAGTGTGGAGAGCAGGGCTTCAGATTTGAACTTCTTCTCCGGGACGTGCTCTGTAGTGTGGTGGCTCGGCTGCGTGGTGTACTTCCTCTCTGTCACACACAAACACGACATGAATTACTACCATCATGACCTCGCATAGGAAAGCAGCAAATCATCTATACAAACAAAGCTCCTTCGCCAATATACATTTTTCTTCCGACATGCAACAACTCCAAAAGAAGGTCAGCCAAACAGCCAAGACTTGTACTTACTTTCCACGGTGGTGTGTGAGTGGATGTGGTGGTTGTTGACAGGCTGAGAGGGGCTGTCCATCTCTAGGGATCCTGACAGAAGAGAGAGACAATGTTAAGAGCTGGCTCTCAGTGACAACACTGACAGACACAACAGTTGACTCAACAGGGTCATTTTTAGGTCAATACTGCCCCCTAACAGGGCTGAAATATCCCGATGGAAAGATTGATACCATTACACTATCATGGAATTGCTATCAAAACAAGACTAGAAGAAAAGCAGCCCATCAGCCCGACATTCTGACAGGGCCAAGAGGGTTAAGATGAAGGGGATGGGTCTTCTATGGTGTTGTGATTGACAGACGTGACTCACGTCTCTCCAGGATCTCAGTGATGCCAGCGTTGTCAGCTTCCAGCTCCATCTTGAACTTAGCCAGCTCCTGGTCCAGCTTCCTCAGGTGGCGGTCCACCTGCAACACACACCCCATTATATACCATACTGTTCATACCCCACAAAAGATGTTGATCAAACCCCCAATATTTTACACATTGAATATTCACTATGAAATAGATCAATATCAAAAGATAGAAACGTCGGGCAATGGCGAAGCTCTAACAAGCCGCGTCTGTGTAGCGTCCTCAAACTTTCGAACAATTTTAAGGCATTTTGACACGGTTTACCTGTTCGTTAATAGTGAGTTGGAAGTTAAAACATCTATTGTATCGCCAAAGCAAAAGATGCCCAATATGTCAAAGCCTCAGACGAGGCATGGAAAAATGCCCCTCTGACAGCCCTTCTTTGGCCTCGGCGGATGCTAGCTCGGAAGAAGCACCAGCATGGTTCAGAATGGAGATGGACAACGGTATAACAAAAATACAAGAGACACTTTCTGAACGCCTCAGCAAAATTGGTCGATAAACTCCACGAAGACCAGAAAGTCACAAAGGGACGAGTGACAAAGTTAGAAAAAGACCATGCTGACCACCAGGCTGCCATCCTGGATGTCTGTGAGGAAGTGGACCAAAAATACAAGAAGTTGGAAGACACCATCTCTAAACTTGAGGAGAAATTTGATTGGAAATTTTCGTAATAAAGGTGCTCGAATTTGAGACTTCAAGGTTTCCCGGAGGCCGTGGAGGGAAGAGACACGATCTCCTTTCTTCAGGACTGGATACCCAAAATTCTGGATCTACCCCCTCCCACGCACCCACTGGAGATCGAGAGGGCCCATCGCACCCTACGGAGGCGGCTGCCTGACCAGGTTGCACCCAGGGCATTTGTCATTACATTTCTACGGTACCAGGACACTGTTCGCATCCTCTCTGCTGCCCGAGCAAAGGGAGAGCTCAAGTACCGAGATGCCAGAATCATGATCTTTCCAGATCTTTCTCCCACACTACACAAGAGGAGGATGGCTTTCTCCCCACTGAAGAGACTTCTGCGTCAGGCTGGCTTGGCATACGGCCTTCGCTACCCAGCAACTTTGTGGATCGAAACCAAGAATGGTGAGCACACATTTGACTCTGTGAAGATGGCTGAAACATACATGAGGAAAGAACTTCCTGACTTGTTCACATCTACTACACCCCAAGGAACTGTCTTTTGAACTTGGATACAGTGGATAGTGAAGTGTTAGCACGAGGAAACAACTAAATTACTCATATGATCGGCTGGCTGGCTGGCTAGCTTGATAATGACTGGCGAGGTAAAGTTGGATCATAGCTAATGTTGGCTGTGCTATTTAGCCAGCTCGCTAAGTTTACAAGGGTGTAGCTATAGCCACTATACATCCACACTATGCCAGGTAGTTACATTTTGCTGTATACTTTTATTTTACGTAGAGAGGTCCAGTCGGGTTTGGTTAAATAGTTATGTGGCTTTTGATTGGGTTTCAAGCTATGTTGTTTATATTACTTCAGGGAATTTTAGCCACTATTACATTTGCTGGCTTGTTTATCGTTAGAGGTGTATGCTGGCGTTAGTGATACCGAGACAGGGATAAGCTACACACTGGCTGGCCGCCTAATTGCCAGCTAGCTGATAGCTTTACACTTGTGTATGTGCGTACATGTGTGTGTATATATATAATATTTTTTGGGGAGGGTAAACTCAGGAGGATGGTGATTGTTTAACTACTTGTCCCTATTTTATATTTGAGAGATGATAGTTATTGTCTGGTAAAGGTTTTCATTTATACATCATAGCTTGATATCTTTTTTCTTGACCTGCTGGGGTGCATTTGTGGTCATCACTTTTGTCGCCGCGCGGCACAGGTTTCAGGGCGCATTGGGGAATGGCGATTGGTTGACATTTGGGTGTGCGGGTAGGCTCTGTTGGTGACTATGAACGCACCCAAGTTTTTTGTTGTTGTTGAGACATGCTCAAGTGGGGCTAAATAGTCTGGTCATTATTGCTGTAATCAAATTGTATTTTGTTACTTGACTAACAATATTTTCATGCAACAAGGAACAGTCAATGTAATTCTAATTCCATGTACATATAATTTAGAATTAACCTTATTCGAGCGATGCTATGCATAGCAGGTACATCTATCTTAAAGACTAGCGTCTAAGGATATGGGTTCTTTAACTCCCTCAGTGGGGGCGGGGGGTATGGTCAGGGTATTAGCTCACGAGATGTTTACTACTTTATACTTTCATTTCGTACACATTGTATACACTCAACGCAATTTTCTTTCTTTAATTTTCCCTATTTCCTTTAAAGATGTCGGCACCTAATAACTATACATTTATGACACTTAACATTAGGGGTACTAAATGCCCAGTCAAACGCAAACACATTCTGAATTATCTAAAGCAGCATAAGGTTGATATAGCTCTTCTTCAGGACACACCTGACTGACTCTGAGCATGATAAACTGAAGGGAGAGTGGGTGGGTCAAGTGTAATATTCATCTTTCACCTCTCTGGCAAGAGGGGTGGCTATACTCATGAATAAGCATTGCCCCTTTCAGATACAATCTCAGATTAAAGACAAAGGGGGTAGGTTTGTGATCATTCAAGGTTTCATTAACACCGAGTCCATTACCATTGTGAATGTGTATGGGCCTAACCATGATGATCCTACATTTTACCAAGACATCTTTTAGAAGTTAACATGCCCATCATCAGACATAATAATGGCAGGGATTTTAACTTGGTACTGGACCCTTCCAGTGATAGATCTTCCTCTAATAGTATCAGCCTCACACAGGCAGCTAAAATGTTAAAAACAGAAATGAAACACTTTGGACTTGTAGACTTATGGAAATTTCACAACCAAAAGGTTAAAGAATACTCATTTTACTCCCCTGTCCATGACAGTTACTCTAGAATTGACTTATTTCTTATTCCTGCAGCCAAGGGAAGTTTAACGACTGGGTGTAAGTACTTACCAAGATGTATATCAGATCATTCTGCCCTGTTGGCTGCAGTACCAGTCAGTAGAGCACAGCCACCCTCCAGATGGATGTTTGGCACATACTAAATAATCCCACATTTGTAACATTTCTGAACACTCATATAGTCATATTTTTTAGCACCAATAACAACTCTGCCTCCACCCTAATTTTATGGGAAGCTCTCCTTGCATATCTGAGGGGCAAATCATACCCTTTCGTTCAGGTGCTCGTAAGATGTAAAAGGCTCAAGTAAATTAGTTGGAGAATGAAATTAGAGATCTGGAAAATGAACATAGTGTAACATTTGACAACTCAACAAAAATTTGACTCAAAGCGATTGGAATATAACACCCTGACGACCTATAAAATGGAAAATGCTCTTAGGAGAACAAAACAAAACTACTATGAACATGGAGATAAAGCAGGAAAGTTTCTTGCTTGGCAGATAATCACCAGGGTTAGACGGATTCCCTATTGAATTCTATCAATCCTTTTTACCCAAACTAATTGAGCCTCTACAGTATGTTTAATTATGCCATAGAGACAGAAAAGCTTCCAGACACACTTGAACAGGCACTGATCACAGTTTTGTTAAAACCTGGGAAAGATCCTCTGCTTTGTGGGTCGAATAGACCAATATCTCTATTGCACACTTCATATAAGATTCTTGCGAAACTCATAGCTCTTAGACTGGATAAGGTTCTTCCGGACTTGGTTGATATGGACCAAACAGGCTTTGTAAGAAACCGCTCATCTCCTGATAATATCAGAAGATTATTTAATATTATGTAGAGAATGACCAAGAATCTGTAGTGGCGGCTTCATTAGATGGGGAAAAAGCTTTTGACCGCATAGAATGGAACTACCCGTTTGAAGTCTTAAAGAGGATGAATATTGGACCAAAGTATGTAGGTCTGATTAGATTACTGTACAAATGTCCGGTAGCTCAGATCCTGACTAATGGAAACATTTCCTCACAGTTCTCTTCATCACATGGCACAAGACAGGGTTGTCCTGCTAGTCCTCTCCTTTTTTCGTTGGCTATAGAGCCACTGACAGAAGCTTTTAGATCTCATCCAGCTATCCATGGTGTTTGTATAGGTGGGCCTGAACTAGAGGTCGGCAGACTATGATTTTTCAACGCCGATACCGATTATTGGAAGACTCCAAAAAAAGCTGGTACCGATTAATCGGCCGTTTTTTAAAATATATTTGTAATAATGACAATTACAACAATACTGAATGAACACTTATTTTAACTTAATATAATACATCAATAAAATCAATTTAGCCTCAAATAAATAATGAAACATGTTCAATTTGGTTTAAATAATGCAAAAACAAAGTGTTGGAGAACAAAGTTAAAGTGCAATATGTGCCATGTAAGAAAGCTAACGTTTAAGTGCCTTGCTCAGAACATGGGAACATATGAAAGCTGGTGGTTCCTTATATCATGAGTCTTCAATATTCCCAGGTAAGAAGTTTTAGGTTGTAGTTATTATAGGAATTATAGGACTATTTCTCTCTATACGATTTGTATTTCATATACCTTTGACTATTGGATGTTCTTATAGGCACTTTAGTATTGCCAGTGTAACAGTATAGCTTCCGTCCCTCTCCTCGCTCCTACCTGGGCTCGAACCAGGAACACATCGACAACAGCCACCCTCGAAGCAGCGTTACCCATGTAGAGGAAGGGGAACAACTACTCCAAGTTTCAGAGCGATTGACGTTTGAAACGCTATTAGCGAGCACCCGCTAACTAGCTAGCCATTTCACATCGGTTACACCAGCCTAATCTTGGGAGTTGACAGTCTTGAAGTCATAAACAGCGCAATGCATTGCAAAGGGCTGCTGGCAAAAAGCATAAAAGTGCGGTTTGAATGAATGCTTACGAGCCTGCTGGTGCCTACCACCGCTCAGTCAGACTGCTCTATCAAATCATAGACTTAATTACAATATAATAAACACACAGAAATACGAGCCGTAGGTCATTAATATGGTTGAATCCGGAAACTATCATCTCGAAAACAAAAGTTTTTTTCTTTCAGTGAAATACGGAACCGGTCCGTATTTTATCTAACGGGTGGCATCCCTAAGTCTAAATATTCCTGTTACATTGCACAACCTTCAATGGTATGTCATAATTACGTAAAATTCTGGCAAATTAGTTCGCAACGAGCCAGGCAATAAATGCAAGAGCAGTGACACAATTTCATGTTAGCAGGCAATATTAACTAAATATGCAGGTTTAAAAATATATACTTGTGTATTGATTTTAAAGAAAGGCATTGATGTTTATGGTTAGGTACATTAGTGCAACAACAGTGCTTTTTTCGCAAATGCGCTTGTTAAATCATCACCCATTTGTCAAAGTAGACTGTGATTCGATGAGAAATTAACAGGCACCAGATCGATTATATGCAACACAGGATACGTTAGATAAACTAGTAATATCATCAACCATGTGTAGTTAACTAGTGATTATGTTAATATTGATAGTTTTTTACAAGATAAGTTTAATGCTAGCTAGCAACTTACCTTGGCTTCTTGCTGCCCTCGCGTAACAGGTAGTCAGCCTGCCATGCAGGCTCCTCGTGGAGTGCAATGTAAGGCAGGTGGTTAGAGCATTGGACTAGTAACCAGAAGGTGGCAAAAACGAATCCCCGAATCCCCCCTGAACAAGGCAGTTAACCCCCGTTCCTAGGTCGTCATTGAAAATAAGAATGTGTTCTTAATCTGACTTGCCTAGTTAAATAAAAGGTGTAAAAAAATATAATAGGTATAAAGGTATAAAAAAAAATCTGCAAATCGGCGGCCAAAAATACAGATTGTTATGAAAACGTGAAATCGGCCCTAATTAATCGGCCATTCCGATTAACCTGTTGGGGATAGGGGGCAGTATTTGCACGGCCGGATAAAAAAACGTACCCGATTTAATCTGGTTATTACTACTGCCCAGAAACTAGAATATGCATATAATTATTGGCTTTGGATAGAAAACACCCTAAAGTTTCTAAAACTGTTTGAATGGTGTCTGTGAGTATAACAGAACTCATATGGCAGGCAAAAACCTGAGAAGATTCTGTACAGGAAGTGCCCTCTCTGACCATTCCTTGGGCTTCTTGACTCTCTTTATTGAACATTTAGGATCTTTGATGTAACGTGACACTTCCTACGGCTCCCATAGGCTCTCAGAACCCGGGAAAAAGCTGAATGATGTCGAGGCAGCCCCTGGCTGAAAAACATTAACGCCTTTGGTAAGTGGTCTATCAGAGGACAATGAGACTGAGGCGTGTGCACGAGGCGACCCCATGTTTTTATTTTCTCTCTCTTTGTACTAAAACACGGTTTCCCGGTCGGAATATTATCGGGTTTTTTTTTTTTTTACGAGAAAAATGGCATAAAAATTGATTTTAAACAGCGGTTGACATGCTTCGAAGTACGGTAATGGAATATTTATAATTTCTTTGTCACAAAACGCGTCGGGCGCGTCACCCTTCTTTACCCTTTCGGATAGTGTCTTGAACGCACGAACAAAACAGAGGATATTTGAACATAACTATGGATTATTTTGAACCAAACCAACATTTGCTATTGAAGTAAAAGTCCTGGGAGTGCATTCTGACGAAGAACAGCAAAGGTAATAACATTTTTCTTATAGTAAATCTGACTTTGGTGAGGGCTAAACTTGGTGGGTGTCTAAATAGCTAGCCCTGTGATGCCGGGCTATCTACTCAGAATATTGCAAAATGTGCTTTCACCGAAAAGCTATTTTAAAATCGGACATAGCGTGTGCATAAAGGAGTTCTGTATCTATAATTCTTAAAATAATTGTTATGTTTTTTGTGAACGTTTATCGTGAGTAATTTAGTAAATTCCACGGAAGTTTGCTAGTATGCTAGTTCTGAACGTCACATGCTAATGTAAAAAGATGGTTTTTGATATAAATATGAACTTGATTGAACAAAACATGCATGTATTGTATAACATAATGTCCTAGGATTGTCATCTGATGAAGATCATCAAAGGTTAGTGCTGCATTTAGCTGTGGTTTGGGTTTATGTGACATTATATGCTAGCTTGAAAAATGGGTGTCTGATTATTTCTGGCTGGGTACTCTGCTGACATAATCTAATGTTTTGCTTTCGTTGTAAAGCCTTTTTGAAATCGGACAGTGTGGTTAGATTAACGAGAGTCTTGTCTTTAAAATGGTGTAAAATAGTCATATGTTTGAGAAATTGAAGTAATAGCATTTCTAAGGTATTTGAATATCGCGCCACGGTATTACACTGGCTGTTGCGTAGGTGGGACGATTTCGTCCCACCTAGCCCAGAGAGGTTAAACTGGTTACTACTCTTCCCCAGAAACGAGAATATGCATATAATTAGTAGATTTGGATAGAAAACACTAACGTTTCTAAAACTGTTTGAATGGTGTCTGAGTATAACAGAACTCATATGGCAGGCCAAAACCTGAGAAGATTCCATACAGGAAGTGCCTGTCTGACAATTTGTTATCCTTCTGTTGCATCTCTATCGAAAATACAGCATCTCTGCTGTAACGTGACATTTTCTAAGGCTTCCATTGGCTCTCAGAAGGCGCCAGAGAGTGGAATGACGTGTCTCCTGTCTCTGGGCGAAGAACAGCAGGAGTATTTGTTAGTGGTCAGGATAGGAACAGTGACACTGGAGATGCGCATTCATGACAATTCTCAATTTTTTTCTTTCAGCCTTTGAATGAATACAACGCCGCCCGGTTGGAATATTATCGCTATTTTACGAGAAAAATAGCATAGAAATTGATTTTAAACAGTGGTTGACATGCTTCGAAGTACGGTAATGGAATATTTTGACATGTTTTGTCACAAAATGCGCTCGCGTGTCACCGTTTGGATAGTTACCTGAACGCATGAACAAAACGGCGGTATTTGGATATAACTATGGATTATTTGGAACCAAAACAACATTTGTTGTTGAAGTAGAAGTCCTGGGAGTGCATTCTGACAAAGAACAGCAAAGGTAATCCAATTTTTCTTATAGTAAATCTGAGTTTGGTGAGGGCCAAACTTGGTAGGTGTCAAATTAGCTAGCCGTGATGGCCGGGCTATGTACTCAGAATATTGCAAAATGTGCTTTCGCCGAAAATATATTTTAAAATCTGACACCGCGATTGCATAAAGGAGTTCTGTATCTATAATTCTTAAAATAATTGTTATGTATTTTGTGAACGTTAATCGATCGACCTCTAGCCTGAACATCTGGTCTCGGTATATGCCGATGACATTTTGCTTTACCTCACTAAACCAGACATTTCACTCTGAACATTAGTTGACATCCAGAAACAATATGGGACCTTTTCAGGATATAAAATAAACCTATCGAAGAGTATAATTATGCCTTTTAACAGGGCAGCTATGCAGAACCCAATCTTAGACCAGCCATTTTCTTGGAAACCACAGAAAATGACATATCTTGGATTGCAAATTCCTTCTGAAATGATTAAGACACATCAACTGAACTATACTCCACTTCTCAAAAAGGTTGGGGAAGAATTGGATAGATGGCGGGATTTACCAATTTCTCTTATTGGGTGGGTGAACTGTGTAAAGATGAATATATTACCATTATACCATTATATTCCTATTCCCAAAGTTTTTTTTCAAACAAATTAATAGGAAGATTTCTTCATTTCTGTGGAAAGGGAAACCCCCCAGAGTGAAACTCAGAAACTTTATGCAAACAATAATCAGAAGGAGGACTTACTCTACCTGACTCCCAGTTGTATTACTGGGCATCTCAGTTAAAGGCTGTGTGGCTAAGGCAAAATACAACAAGTTCACCCTCTTGGAGACAGAGGAGTGTCTGACCCCTGCTACATTGGCATCTATACCTTATATTAGCCCACCTAAAGCTTTGATAGGTCTCATAAACAACCCTTTCATTAAAAACACTTTAAATATATGGATTGAAGTCTGTAAACAAACAGAAGGGCTTAGATATATATATGAACAAACACCTTTCTTTAATAACCCCATCTTACCCAAAGCCCTGAGAGATGGTATTACATTTTCTTGGTTCAACAAAGGAATTTTAACATTTGTAATCTCTATAGAGAAGGTGAACTACTATCCTTTCAACAACTGGCATCTCATTTTCAGTTACCTCAAACACATTTCTTCAAGTACCTACAGGTTAGGCATTACATTGCCACTCAGCAGGGAGGTAGGATTCAGCACATGAGTAAACCTAAAACTGATAAACTGCGGCTAGAAAGGAAAGGGGTAAAAAGGTTTCATTTCCTACATGTACTCTGGTCTTCAAGCTCTATTGGGGAACGATGAACCTCTGAAAGCTTGCATGAAGTGGCATGATGACCGTGGTCTCATTTTTGAGAATGAGAAATGGGGAAAGCTCTTTTTAGATGCTCAGCGTCTTTCATTTAACACAAGGCACAAGTTGCTGAAATTCAATATTTTACATAGGTTCTACTTTACACCAGAGAGACTGTATAAGATCAATTCTAAATATTAAAAATGTTGCCCACGGTGTAAAACGGGAGTGGGCACACTTACGCATGTTTTTATCCTGCCCTGAACTAAGCAATTATTGGAAAGACATTATTCAGATCTTATCACAGGTCACTAATATGACAGTACCACTAGATCCTTCCCTTATTCTTCTTGGAGATGATTCTGTTCTACCAGTTAGTATTTGTAGCAAAACCAGATTCATTAAATTGGCAGTCATTGCAGCCAATAAATGCACCGCTATTATATGGAAGAGTGACACTCCGTCAAGCAAGCAGATGTGGCTAAAATAACAATCCTCCTATATTCCATCTAAAAAAATAACATACAATTTATGCAATAAACCCTTTGAATTTACTGATGTCTAGGGAGACGTTCAGCAGTTTCTAGAAACGTCACCTTAGCTGCCTCATTACTACTTTCTTCATTAAGGTATTATTATTATTTGTTTTGGTGTTGAATAATTTATTTTCTAGCATGGAATGTGAAGGTCATTCTGTTTCTTGTTTTGTTGTTAATCAGTGAGGCTAATATCGGTCGAGGGGTATTCCTGTGTTGGGGAGGGCTTTGCACAATGTGCCCCCATGTAGCATGGTGTTTTGTGTAGGTGGAAGGAATAACGTGGCATTATCTGTGTCATATTTTGATGATTGTTAAATTGTAAAAAAGAAATGCCAATAAATATATTGTACAAAAAAATATATAGAAATGTCAATATCTAAATAAATATTGAAAACATCTGAAAAGACTGGCATTTTAGTGACTTCCAAATGATTTGCATTGTTTGACTGCCACCTAGTGGCAATGAGACAGCCCAGTCCTGAACAGAACATTTTATATTTTAGTGGTGACAAGCACCCACAAATCATCTTCAAAAAGGCCACCAGCGATAAAGATTCTCCTCCAACTTCTGTCTGATTCTCCTGTCTTCCCTGTAGCTCAGTTGGTAGAGCATGGTGTTTGCAACGCCAGGGTTGTGGGTTCGATTCCCACGGGGGGACAGCACAGAAAAAAAATGTATGAAATGAAATGTATGCATTCACTACTGTAAGTCGCTCTGGATAAGAGCGTCTGCTAAATGACTAAAATGTAAATGTAAATGTAAAAACTTCCCTTGTCCCAACCTTTTTATAGAAGTGGTTTCCCAGGACCCATTAAACAAAAGACATTGTTAGACAGAGCTCCGTCTTGGCATTCAAATTCCAACTCACCAGATCATAAATCTGATTGGCCAGCTGTACTTTTTCATCTGCATCCTCCAATGCCTTATAATAATCCTGAAATAGAGAAAAAGCTGTCAGAGGCTAACACCATATAAAAAAAATAAAGCCTTTGGTGAACTAACACTGGCACTTTTTTACTCTTCTTACTAGCTTTGACTTTGCTGATAGCTACTTTGAGGAAAAATGTACTTACTATGACTGTGATATTTGGTTGTGCCACCTAGCTATGTTAAGATGAATGCACTATCATATCAGCTTTATCATAAAACATTAATGGGCTTAAAAGGACAAAACTGTCTTTTAGAAAAGGGAAATATACATAATCTGAGATTTATTTGGCACCTTTTTGATGACTCCCATCTGCTCTTCCCTCCACTCTGGCTTGTTCTTCTTTGCATTGACAAAGAACTCATTCACCCTCTGCTCCAACTGGTCCATGGCATCTACAGCAAATGGGAGGAGTGAGCTACCTGGACAGGTGTGTCCGAGACACTATTCATATGGGTTTATACTGTGCATGCATGTGGAAGAATTCATATCTATTTGTACTTCAATGCTGACCAGAAGGGCCGATATTACATGCGGTGTCTGTGGACCAGAAGGCTTGTGATTAAAACTACCAGTGAACCGAACCACCACTAATACATCAGTGGTTCCCAACCTTTTTCAATAACTCTACCACCAACTGAATTTTGCTGTCATGAGTCTTCTCAAGAACCCCCTATAGAAAGTACCCCTGGTTGGGAACCACTCTACCACATAGCCGTTCAGGTTAAATTAATATCGGTGTATGTTCTAGTTAGCAAACAGTTCACGTATATGTATCTAGTTATAGTCACATGAAAAAACAGTTAACTAGCTACATGTATAACGTTGATACTACATGTGATGTGTACGCTCCGAATCGATGTCCCGTCTTGTTTACATTCATTGTTCAACTTCTGTGCATGCACACATGATCAACAATCGTTAGTTGGACCTCTATATGGAAAACAAATATAACTTGATCGTATGTTGTAATTTCTATAACCCTAGCTAGAATCAAACAAACCCAATAACGTAAACTTTCTCAGGTTACTGAAAGTTGTTGCAATGTTATACTAGCCAAGTTCGCTACCGCAAGCGAGCTGTGTTAGCTATACAAATAAAAATACTGCATTTAACACATTTTTATTTGGACGCAACTAGCTAATTTGTGTTAAGAGTTCGATTCTTTATTCTACATGACCCTAAAAAGTGCGAAACTGATAATTATGTGTTTTCAACTTGAAAAATGCTCGCCGGTGAAGTGTTTGTAGACTGTCACGTTGCAGCAATGCATACTCTGAACTTGCAGGTCCATCTCTCTCATTTCCGTAAACCTGTCGCGGAGATCCATGGGTAGCTGCTCGATCACTGCCAGCGAGAAGAAAAAGCGAATATAGGTGTTAGCATGGCTAGGCTAACAGTCCGGGCGCGCTCCGGCTAAAATTATGCACATTTACAACAGTAAATACACAAATAATACCACCTAGGCGTAAAATAAACGTAATACTCACTCTCGAGGTAGTCCTCTAGGTACAGCATCTTGGCAAATTAGATATTTTAGGCGTTTATGAAAATAATTTGTGTCTTTCAATATGGCGCCGCAAACCGCTGTGTCCCGAAGAAAAAATACCACTGACAAACTGAGGTCAGAGAAAGTGACGTCAGTAGAACGTAGAATGTGATTGGCCAGATATGGAGTTGAGTGCTAAACTTCAAAAGTCCGTTAGTTCCTGTAGTTCATAGACATCAATTTCAAACGTTGACTGAAATAACATAATTAAGCTTTTCCAACGAGGTAAATTTTAATTGTAAATTAATACTTATGTGTAACCTCAATGAAGGTGAGCAACAATAATGCTCATCTGGCACAATTTATATTGTGTAGGCCTACACACACATTGAATTGAGATATGATTTAACTATAACGAACACATTCATCTATAAGTAACACACTGAGAAAATAAAATAACACCCCCCATTTGAATAGTCTAACAGATTGTGGATCTAAGTCAATTATAGGCCTGATATACAGTGCCTTCAGAAAGTATTCACACCCCTTGACTTTTTCCACACTATGTTGTGTTATAAGGTGGGATTAAAATGGATTTAATTGTATTTTTTTTGTCATCAATCTACACAATATATTCTATGATGCCAAAGTAAAAGAAACATTTTAACATTTGTAAAAATACATTTAAAAAAAGTCTTCAGCCCTCTGATGAGGAGCGGGGTAGTACATGAGTCAATACATGTTACAATCAGTCTATCTGGGTAGTGTATTTTTGTAGTAACTGGGTGTATTGATACAACATCAAAAGTATAATGAATAACTTTACCATGCTCAAAGGGATATTCAATGTCTGCTTTTTTTATACCCATCTACCAATAGGTGCCCTTCTTTGTGTGGCATTGGAAAACCTCCCTGGTCTTTGTAGTTGAATCTGTGTTTGAAATTCACTGCTCGACTGAGGGACCTTACAGATAATTGTATGTGTGAGGTATAGAGATGAGGTAGTCATTTAAATATCATGTTAAACACTATTATTGCACACAGTGAGTCCATGCAACTTATTATGTGACTTGTTAAGCACATTTTTACTCCTGAATTTATTTAGGCTTGACTAAATAACAAAGGGTTTGAATACTCATTGACTCAAGAAGTTTCATCTTTTTATTTTTAATCAATTTGTTAAAAAAATAAATAATAAAAAAAAACAGAATTCCACTGTTATGTTGTTATATAGAGGCATGTTATATAGAAGCACGAGAAGCTTGTCATTCACCACTTTTTTGTGCACCTTCATTCACTCTCATTTACTGTCTCACCCCCTTCTCCAGTCTCTCGCATTTGGTATCCTCTCAATAACAAACTCTATTCTATTCTATTCCCCTCCTGATCTCTCTCAACCCGACCCTTCATTACAAGCCCTAACCCACCCATCCCATGCACCAAACACTGTCTCACTCCTCTCTCAATTCTCCCCCCCCCCCCCCCCTTCACCATTTCCATCCCACCCCATCCTCATTCCCTCTAATCCTCTCATATCTCCTTGCCTCCATTGGATTGGCACACTGAAGACCACCCAGGAAGTCTATGCTGTGATGTACTTTCCTTGAATCTATTGAGTCAACATTATTGTTATCAGAGAACACAAGATATATTGTCAATTTCTTTAATGGGAGTCTATTTTGTTGGGTGCATCTCTAACAATAAAGCTTTTAAAGCTGACCAATCCCATTTGGTTCATGGCCAGACAGTGGACATTAAAAACAGATCGAAAGGCAATAAATGAAGATAACAATGCCTGCCGACCCGAGCCTATTGTTCCTCTTTTTAATGATTGATTATGTAGCCTATGGAGTAACTCATTCCTTCCCATTTTTCCATTCATGTTTTTTCTTAGAATGAGCTCAGAATCGACAGGGATAGAGATAGACTAACCAATAATCCGATTATCTAATGAAAGCTTTAGATGGCTGAGATATGCTCAGTGTTTCATAACTGAAGGATTAATACCTTATTGATACAATCAATCATCAAGAATATGTATGAAGAAGAGTATGTGATAAGCCTATGTAATGTCATCCCACAGGGAATAGAACAGAATAGAACAGATCAGAATAGAATAGAGCAGAATATAATATAACAGAATAGAATAGAACAGAATAGAACAGAATATATTAGAATAGCCATGCACATCTGTGGGAGAGTGGTGACACTTATTACAGCATTATTGTTGCTCTCTCCAGTGAAGAAGTCCCATGATGAAGTCCCATCCCACATTTACTCCAGACAATAATACTCTCTCTAAATGTGACCTCTTGACCAATGCATGCTATCTCTCGGAGGCGGGAAAGCTCTCCACATTCCATCACCCACTAAAGACCCATAGCCCTGCTGTTGCTGCTGCTGTTGTTCTTGCTGCTGCATTGTAATTAGACGAAGCGCTAGGACCCCGCGGACAACACTCTCTGGATGACACAGAACAAACTGCGAGTTGAGTTTTGATCACTCAAACATGGAAATGTTGAACTGACAGCGCAGAACTAACTCGGCACTCTGAATTGGACGATAGGTAGGCTAGGCCTATCATACCGCCACCGGGGGATTGTTTTTGTGGAGAGATCGATTTTGGGAATCAATGTCTACGTGCGCAACTGAAGTTTTATTTTATGGGTTTTGATTTAGTCTGCTGTGCAATAGTATGACTTTTAGTGTTTGCCGTTTGCTCTGGGAGTAAAAGTGCTGAACATTAATATTTGAAGCAAATGGATTATGTTCATTTTGCGCAAAAGCCCTTATAAGAAGTTGTTTTGTTGTAATGTTCTGGATCTGTTTTCGCAGTATACCTTGCTAAGTGAGTGATGATTGATTTGGATATGTCAGCACCGCTGAGCGCTCATCCGCACACTCCATCATTCCTGGACTGGGGAAAGTAAGAAACCACCTGTTGTGAATGCTTTCTGGAACTTCCCAAGGATATACCTCGGCGGCTAAAACAAGACATTGGAAAGGCGTGCGCAGAACGCACAGAGACATGTAAACCCGGTATGCTTTACGCGGAACACTGAGAACTCGTTTTGTATTCATGGGACAGGCACAGGCTAATAATACTAATTTAATTGATTTATATTACCTTTATTTAATTATGTCGCCATGGTGGCACGGGTTAAGATGATGAGTCCTGTCTTGGTCATCAGTTGCTGTTGCGCTCAGAATGGCTCGCGAGGACGCGGTGAGGTGCCTGCGCTGCCTGCTCTACGCTCTCAATTTACTCTTCTGGGTAAGAGAAGTGGAGACCCCCGAACAGGTGGCCGGGT
Source organism: Salmo salar (assembly GCF_965601325.2). NCBI lineage: Eukaryota > Metazoa > Chordata > Actinopteri > Salmoniformes > Salmonidae > Salmo > Salmo salar. Next base: position 46,519,527 of record NC_138297.1, read on the forward strand.
GGTGCCCGCGCTCACGCTACACAATGCAGACAACTTTATACCCCCCCCCCCCCCCCCCCCATCCACCCCAACGCGTGCCTCCAAGGCGGAGTGCCTGCGTGAGGGTTACAGTTATTCATCATAATGGCCAGTTACTTTATACATAGGCCTGCACCATACATTTTCTTGTAGAAAAACAAATGTGCAATTTGCATCCCAAGTATGCAGAAACTGCATGTTTGGCATTCTAGTGCATGCTATTTATAGGCCATTACATTTGATAAGTGCTCCAGGGTTGTTGTAGTGGGTTATGCAAGTGTTGAACACATGGCAAAAAGCCCCCTAAGCAACATGTTGTTGCCATACCAATTCCCTGGATTGTATTTCAATGCCTTAAGCTTTTTCAGACAAAACATATTTTGAGTGGAAGTGTTTGCTGTAGGCCTACTTGGTAAAACTGTAATGTTATGTGTGTGTCTGTGTGTAATGTGTGTGTGTGTGTGTGTTCTAACTCTCTCTATGTGTGTTATGCTCCCTCAGCTCATGTCGATATGTGTCCTGGGGGTGGCTGCTTGGCTCAGGGACTACCTGAACACTGTGCTCACCTTGACGGCCCACACCAGGTGAGTGATATGGATCTCAATGTTGACACCTCTCAGTGGGCAGGTACTGGGATGGACAGGAGAGAGATAACAGGGAGAAAGCGGGAGAGGAAGATAATTAGTATATATGAGCTGGAGCAGTAAAGAAGAGAAAGAGAAAAGAGCGAAGGGCTGTTTGGATTTATCTCTCACTTCCTCAACAAATCACCTCGACGCATACCTGGCAACCTTTCCACAAATCATCAACCGCATAACTTTTTAATTCAACAGTTTCTTATCACCTAGACTTGTCCACATATCACCATCTCACCCCCACTGGCCCCTGACAGTAACTGCTGCGGTAGAGGAGATCCACATTCCTACAGAGTGTAATCACTATTAACTTCTGGCTGCTGTATTAATAATAATGCAACAGGCCATACAGTGAGGAGGGAGAGAGCAATAGCAGGATAGATAGATAAATAAACAAAAAGTCTGCCAAGTTACTTTCCTCCCTTTTCCTCCCCCCTCTCCCCCCTCCTCCCCTCTCTCTGTAGGCTGGAGGAAGCAGCAGTTCTCACGTATTCTCCGGCTGTCCATCCTGTCATCATTGCAGTGTGTTGTTTTCTTATCATCGTGGCCATGGTGGGCTACTGCGGCACACTGAAATGCAACCTTCTACTCCTGTCCTGGGTACGTGTCTGAATGAAATGAACGTGTGTTTGCGCATGTGTGTGTGTGTGTGTGTGTGTGTGTGTGTGTGTGTGTGTGTGTGTGTGTGTGTGTGTGTGTGTGTGTGTGTGTGTGGAAACTGTGACGAGCTCGGTTTAGCTGGAGAAGCGGGTTGTAATTGCTGTAGATCTTAGGTTTTCTTTAGCTATCGGTGTTAGTTACACATTTATACAACCTTGAAATACATACACGCACACGCACATGCACACACACACACACAGTGTCCCACACAGTGTCCCACACACACAGTGCCCCACACATAGTAGCCCTCCCTATCTATCTTCATATGCTATTGTCCCCATCATCTGTAACAGCCTGATGTCCTCTACATCTCAATAAAGTCATATTATTGTGCCCTCGTAAACCCTGGAACAGGCCTGTAAATTCACCCAACAGCCACACAGTCGCGTAGTTCCACCGTTCATACACCGGAGGGAAATGCAACGAGAATTCCCCCCTCGATTTTACAGCAGTTACTCATCTGACGCAGCGCCACGATGGTCATTCATCGTCCCATAAGCGTGTGGCGCCGCGTCTTGTGTTAGCGAACGCCCCCCTCGCGCGGGGCTGCGTTCTGAGCGAGCGAGCGCCTGGTGCGGGGATGTTGCCGGTGTGTAACGGAATGACGCTCCCGTGGAAAAGTACAGCTGTAAAACTATTCACCGCTGCTGCTGTCTGAGCCTGCCTGAGTAATGGTACCCTGGGCACTGATGGATGGCCAGAGAGAAGGAGGGGGAGAGAGCGAGAGAGAGAGAGAGAGAGAGAGAGAGAGAGAAAGAGAGAGAGAGCGAGGGAGAGAGATGGACAGATAAGGGTATGATTATCTCAATCACTCACCACTGTCAGTGCGGGACAACAAAAAGAGAGAATGAAAGAGAAACAGGGATGAAAGAAAGGAGGTAAAGAGGTTGATTGAGTCAGAGCAGGTGAAGGAGAAGTAGACAGCATTAGAAACCCACTGAGGTACAGAAAAGAGAGAGAGAGAGAGAGAGAGACAACCCCCAAAAAAGCCATTTCCATCCAACCATGCATGCAGATCACTAAACAATGTATCATCTCTGTGCTTACAGAGCATGTGCTACGGAGCATTACTTTACTACACATGTGTTGCATACATAACATGTATTCCCATACAGAAGCAATCGTGGCAGCACAATGCACTATTTCCATTGACCAATTGTGTCATGCATGCAAAATCTATAACAGGGCAGGTACATGATTACTCATATTCCTATAGAGTGGAAGGTCAGGACACCGGAGAGGAAAGGGTGGGGTGGCGCCTGTTATGTGGCTCTATCTCCCAGGTGTGCTGTGTGGGGAGCCAGAGAGGGAGGGGGTTCCTGTGTCCGTCTCTCCCCGACCAAAGTGGCTGTATTCTGGGTCTCCCTCACGCTTCCTCCACCCCTCCATTGGGACTTCATTCATCCCTCTCTCCTTGCAACTCTGCCCTGGCATTCTTGTGTTTCGCTGGCGCACTGCGGAGACAATATTATCTCGTTTGAGCGGGACAATGGGTAACGCTATCCCACAAGTCTCCGCCCGCTTATGGAGAGGTGGCTGAGAGGGGTGAGTGGCGCTTGGGTTACCCACGCACCCATTCACCAGCTGGTGCGTCCCTTTTAAAGGAATGCCTCCCACCGCCCCAACTCTGCTCTTTACCTGAATAACACCCCCCTCCTTCTCCCTTCAATTATAGCTGTGGTGGGCAATTGATGGTTCCCTGGCTTTAAGCTCAGTTAAAACCTTTATATGTAATAGATAGTCGTGTTTCTGTTGTGGACTAAGCTAGTGAAAATCGTCGAAGCGTCCATTTAAGGTCTCTGAGGGGTTGTTGGGATGTTTGTAGATGTTTACATGCGTGCAGTGGCGCGTTGTGGGATATTGGGGGTATGTTAGGGACAACTGCAGGGTCTTAAGTTGCTCTGAGACGCTGTTCCAGCGAACACGGAGAAAGGTCGCTTAAAAATAGTCCCTCCTTAAAGACGCCAAACAAATCCCCCTTAGCCTAAACTTATACCCTCTCGCCCTCGCACTCTGTCGTTCCTCCACCTCTCTTTCCCCGTCTTCCGTCTCTCGCCCTTGTATACGTGTTAATTGAGTATCAGCGAGGGAAGGGAAATATGCTGTAAGTCTCTCTACACAGGAGGAAATCCATTCTTGGAAGCCTTGACATTCCATTCAAAAACTGCAACCATCCTCTAACCTCAGTGTGTATGTGTATGTGTATGTGTGTGTGTGTGTGTGTGTGTGTGTGTGTGTGTGTGTGTGTGTGTGTGTGTGTGTGTGAGAGAGAGAGCTTTCTCCCTAAAATGAAATGTGTGAAACATAAAGACACATCTTTGTGAGAAAGGTAATTCACTGAGTGCACAAAACATTAAGAACACCTTCCTAATATTGAGTTGCACTCCCCTTTGCCCTCAATTTGTCGGGGCATGGACTCTACAAGGTGTCGAAAGCTTTCCACAGGGCTGCTGGCCTGTGTTGACTCCAATGCTTCCCACAGTTGTGTCAAATTGGCTGGATGTCCTTTGGGTGGTGGACCATTCTTGATACACATGGGAAACTGTTGAGTGTGAAAAACCCAGCAGCGTTGCAATTTTTGACACCTTCAAACCGGTGCACTTGGCACCTACTACCATACCCCGTTCAAAGGCACTTAAATATTTTGTCATGCCCATTCATCCTCTGAATGGCACACATACACAATCCATGTCTCAATTGTCTCAAACTTAAAAATAATTATTTACCTGTCTCCTCCCCTTCATCTACACTGGTTGAAGTGGATTTAACAAGTGACATCAATAAGGGATCATAGCTTTCACCTGGATTCACCTGGTCAGTCTATGTCATTGAAAGAGCAGGTGTTCTTAATGTTTTATACACTCAGTGTACATGGAAGCTAGAAGGGGTCAAGGGAAGTTTCATATTCTCTTCACACCTGGAAATCGTCCTTGTAGAATGGTGAAGTATTGAAGTACTGTTTGTGTATGTCTTGGTATGTGTGTGAAGGAGTGTGTTAGAGGGAGGTTCGAAGGGTGAAAGGTCACACTGAGAGAGAAGAAGACAGGGGAGATGTTTTTGAGTGGTGAGATGAGTTTCTGGGTGAGAGGTGTGTGAGTGTGTGTCTGTGTTGTTTGGGACTGGCCTGCTCTAAATGGAGTATAGCACTAACAAAGGCGAGGCAGAGCCATCTGTCTGCCAATAATATCTACACTCCAAACAAACAGGCTGTCAGACATACCCTGTACCACTGACATGCCCCTAATAGAATGGCTGACACATACATTACTCTTCATAAGACCTGTGTGTGTGTTTGTCTGGTGTGTGTGTGTGTTTGTGTGTGTTTGCACAGTTGTGTTTACATGAAAGTCTGAATGATTGAAAATAGTAGTGTTTCCTGTTGTGTTTATGTGAAATTGTGGAATAAGCGTGTGTGTGTGTGTGTTGTGTGTGTGTAATGTGTGTCAGTGTGTATGTGCGTGTATGTGACATGAGTGGAGCAGGCGTCTGGAGATTGAAGCACATGACATCACTACTCATTGTGTGGGAGCACTCTTTCTCCCACCATCCACCATGATGATCAATCACTCAGACAAGACACTACACAGTACATCTCTGGCTAGCCTCAACACTAACATTCTCTCTCTCTCTCTCTCTCTCTCTCTCTCTCTCTCTCTCTCTCTCTCTCTCTCTCTCTCTCTCTCTCTCTCTCTCTCTCGCTCTCTCTCTCTCTCTCTCTCTCTCTCTCTCTCTCTCTCTCTCTCTCTCCTCAGTACTTTGGCAGTTTGTTGGTGATCTTCTGTGTAGAGTTGGCCAGTGGGGTGTGGACGTATGATGAGGTGAGTGCGACACTGATTTTGTATATGCTGTATTTCTATGCTGTATTTCTATGCTGCAGCTCTATGTGTGGTGGCCTTGAATAAAGCTGTGCTATGAATCAACATGAATGCCAGTCATGTTCGGCTCTGCTCAGAGAGCTCACCTCTTTCTCTGCTTACTGGGGATACCCAATTAACAACATGACCAGTGCAGGGCACAGGCAAAAGAGCACAGGGAAATGGTACTGATGCTATATATGAACAACTGAAAAATCTAACTGAAAGAAACGTCCAGCGTCTCAAAATTCCACAATGTCCCTAAAGTGTTGTTGGTTGAAACCAGGTTCCACTGCGTTTTTTCATTGTACCCCTCTAATCAGGGACTGATTTAGACCTGGGACACCAGATGGGTACAATTAATTATGAGGTAGAACAGAAAACCAGCAGGCCCCGGACCTCGTAGGGTAAGAGTTGAATACCCCTGAGATAGGGTATAATTGTGTCCCCGTTCCCATCCGTCCCTCATTCCCCTCCCTCCCTCCCCTACCTACTTTCTCGCTCCTGCTCAGGGTGTGTGTGTTTGAACACAATGGGCAGGGCTCTCTATTACAATGGGTTCTCCCCTACAGGGCTGCCCCTCCCCTGGTCCAGGGGCTTATCTCTCCACCATGAAATAGCCCACAGTGGCTTTCGTGTGCCCTCACAGTTTATGGGACTCGCTCCGACCGCGCAGGTGTGTTTGTGTTTGTGTGTGTGTGTGTGTGTGTGTGTGCAGCACCTGGTCACTGGCTAGAGCAGTGTGTATGGCAAACTGAAAAGGTGTGTGTGTGTGTGTTTGGTACTTGGCTACAAGCCTGAGGATGTGTGTGTGTAGCACTAGCACCTGGCCTTTGAGTCCACAGTGCCACCCGCCTCCCTCCTAATCAGAGTGTGACATACCTGCCATGCCGCAGGGGGTTGTGGGTATTGTAGTCTTTGTGCCTTGTCCTTTATCAGAACCCTGCTAGGGAAGCACCAAGGTGACGCACCTGGCCTCAGGGGAATTCTGGGTAACCTGGTTCATATTATGCTTATCACAATCTCATTACAAGACCAGAGGAGAGAGGGATAAAGGGTGAAGGAGAGAGGAAGGAGGAGGGGATGGAGGCCCAGGGGTGAGTTAGGTGGAGGTTTTATTGGAGAGGAGAGGGGGATGAGTTATGCATGCTAAGTGTGTCAGACTGTGGGTCTACAGATTAGCTCTGGTCTGGTTCCCCAGAGCCCAGACATGGGTAAATTGTTTAGACAACAAGCCATCGTCAACCTCAGCAACTACAGACTGAAGTGTTAGAGGCCTGGGAAACACTAGAGGAGAGAGTCAGAAGTTGTGTGTTTGATAATATTTGTGGCGTGGTCAGAGGATTGGACTGTATAACTAGGCTTGAAACAGAGTGCTGGTGGCTAAATATACACTACTGTGACTGATGCTCCAGTACGGTTTCAGGGCCTTCTGTTGAGTGTCTTGTGACAATAACACATGAGCTGTACATGAAATGTTCTCAGCTGAAGTTGAATTGAAATATATGGCTGAACTGAATGTAACTATACCGAATGAAATGGAGTTTAAGGCTGACCCCATTTAGTCGACTGGTCGATTGTTTGGTCGATAGGCAGTTGGTCGACCGAGATTTCTTTAGTCGAGCAGTAGCAAAAATAAAATAAAAATATCACGGTGTACAAGACACCGGTCTGATTCACGCCTGTCTAAGTGGAATGATCCATTGTGGAGGTCGTGGGGATGGTACAGTCCATCACTAAGACATGTGCTGCTGAAATTGTACATGGTTATATTATGTAGGAACAATGGTGCAACACTAATAAAAATGATATTATTTTATAACAGATGCGGTTTCTACCGCTGTTCCGAAACACATCAGTGTGCTGTTGAATTGGCACCTTTTCCTAGACCATGTCGCTATGTGCATAATAGCAAAGTTAACCAGCATAGGTGTTGAGAACAATGGTGTTGAGGCAGCAGCGGAGTTAGAAGATGAGAAAACAGCCTCTGCAATAGTTGTCTAAGAAAAGTGAGGAGAGAGGAAATCCCAACTTAATTAGGTTTATAATCAATAGCCGTTATAATAGGCTTTATAAGTCATCCATATATATTTACAACAATAATAGAGATCCTGCTTCTCTTGCCCATTTGAGTGAGTTTGTTTAATAGCCTACTGATTCTGTGAGCACCAAGCCTTCGTGAGCACCAACCACAACATGTCGGATAAACAATTTCACAAATTCGGCTGTTTTTTATCTTTGCTATGCTGTAATAAAGGCTTTACACGTTTTTATCACGTTAAAACCGTCTCTCTGGTATTATTTATAATTTATTTAGTGTTGTTTACACTGTTCCAAATTATCATACAAATGATATTGATAATAATAATAATAATAATAACCCTCCTTTTTACTTGATCTCCTTATTGTTAGTATTACTAATATTGTTATGATCATCATTATTATTATTATAAAAAGTAATGTCATTATCATTAGTAGGCTTAGTATAGCAGCATTGTATAACCACAATCAAGCTGCAGGCGTAGGAGTGCATCCTGTTCTGTCTTAATACCGTTACTTACAAAGACCTATATTTCAATACTTACAGTTGAAGTCGGAAGTTCACATACACTTAGGTTGGAGTCAATAAAACTCGTTTTGGAAGTCGGTTAGGACACCTACTTGTGCATGACACAAGTAATTTTTCCAACAATTGTTTACAGACAGATTATTTCACTTATAATTCACTGTATCACAATTCCAGTGGGTCAGAAGTTTACATACACTAAGTTGACTGTGCCTTTAAACAGCTTGGGAAATTCCAGAAAATGATGTCATGGCTTTAGAAGCTTCTGATAGACTAATTGACATCATTTGAGTCAATTGGAGGTGTACCTGTGGATGTATTTCAAGGCCTACCTTCAAACTCAGTGCCTCTTTGCTTGACATCATGGGAAAATCAAAAGAAATCACCCAAGACCTCAGAAAAAAAGATTGTAGACCTCCACGAGTCTGGTTCATCTTTGGGAGCAATTTCCAAATGCCTGAAGGTACCACGTTCATCTGCATAAACAATAGAACGCAAGTTTAAACACCATGGGACCACACAGCCATCATATCGCTCAGGAAGGAGACGCGTTCTGTTTCCTAGAGATGAACGTACTTTGGTGCAAAAATGGCAAATCAATCCCAGAACAACAGCAAAGGACCATGTGAAGATGCTGGAGGAAACGGGTACAAAAGTATCTATATCCACAGTAAAACGAGTCCTATATCAACATAACCTGAAAGGCCGCTCAGCAAGGAAGAAGCCACTTCTACAAAACCGCCATAAAAAAGCCAGACTACGGTTTTCAACTGCACATAGGCTAAAAGATCGTAGTTTTTGGAGAAATGTCCTCTGGTCTGATGAAACACAAATAGAACTGTTGGCCATAATGACCATCGTTATGTTAGGAGTAAAAAGGGGGAGGCTTGCAAGCTGAAGAACATCACCCCAACCGTGAAGCAGGGGGGTGGCAGCGTCATGTTGTGGGGGTGCTTTGCTGCAGGAGGGACTGGTGCACTTTACAAAATAGATGGCATCATGAGGAGGCCAAATTATGTGGATATATTGAAGCAACATCTGAAGACATCAGTCAGGAAGTTAAAGCTTGGTCACAAATGGGTCTTCCAAATGGACAATGACCCCAAGCATACTTCCAATGTTATGGCTTAAGGACAACAAAGTCAAGGTGTTGGAGTGGCCATCACAAAGCCCTGACCTCAATCCCATAGAAAATTTGTAGGCAGAACTGAAAAAGCATTTGCGAGCAAGGAGGCCTACAAACCTGACTCAGTTACACCAGCTCTGTCAGGAGGAATGGGCCAAAATTCAGCCAACTTATTGTGGGAAGCGTGTGGAAGGCTACCTGAAACGTTTGACCCAAGTTAAACAATTTAAAGGCAATGCTACCAAATACTAATTGAGTGTATGTGAACTTCTGACCCACTGGGAATGTGATGAAAGAAATAAAATCTGAAATAAATCATTCTCTCTACTATTATTCTGACATTTCACATCCTTAAAAGAAAGTGGTGATCCTAACTGACCTAAGACAGGGAATTATTACTAGGATTAAATGTCAGGAATTGTGAAAAACTGAGTTTAAATGTATTTGGCAAAGGTGCATGTAAACTTCCCACTTCAACTGTATATAAGCTATAGTACTGTATCAATCAATCAATCATTAATTCGTTCGTTAGTTCATGTCATCACACAGCATACTAGTCATTCATGACTTGAAATCCAATCAAGCATTTTCATTTTATAATAAAATATCAAAGCGAACTTAGAATAATTAGCATAAACAATAAATAAACCGTTCCATTTTGGAAATTACAATAGACTTTCTGTTATGCTTATTATTTATTTAGTGTTGTTTACATTGTTCCAAACGGTCAGAGAAATGATATTGTAATCTAACAGTTCCTGTTTGCACACAGCGCTTGCTCCTTGCCTTATTTTTCTTGATCTCCAGTATTTTCCACAGCTAGTCAAATTTATTCCACACATTTTTTACCTCCTGAGCAACCAGTAAACATTCCCCCGTTTCAAGTTTATTTGTCACGTCCTTTGCATCCATTTTGCTGTCACATGTATTACGGTGTTCAGAGTTTGTTATAACCAATTTATTGATGTGAATATGATATGCTATAGGTCATAATAGTCATGTGCATGCAATGCATGCATGTATGTGTCACGTCAAGAGAGCAAGGGTTGAGAGAACAGAGAATGCTTTTTCTTAACAAATGAGGGATTTCGGTAACTGAACTTTTCAGTCAGAAATGACTGTAATTATGTTGCAGCTTCAGAAACACGGACAGCGCGATTAACACTGTTGATGTTATGTGATGGTCACTGCAGCATGTGAGGAGAGAGAGACAACGAGTGATAGTCACACAGTCATGTCGGTTTTTTTAATACAGCGCAGCAAGTCTGAGCCCGCCCTGGCACGCTCAAATAAATTGCGGTTGGACTCCCTCTAGTCATTTGTGTGGATTCATTATTTCATCAAACAGTGCGCTTAAAGCATCAGACAAGCTCACTGCATATATAGTGCATTTGGAAAGTATTCAGACTCCTTGACTTTTTCTACATTTTGTTACGTTACAGCCTTATTCTAAAATTGATTAAATGTCATTGTTTTTTCAACAATCTACACACAATACCCCATAGCGACAAAGCAAAAAAAGTAAAAAAATATATATATTTGCAAATGTATTAAAAATAAAAGGCTGATATCACATTTACATAAGTATTCAGACCTTTTAATGAGTAGTTTGTTGAAGCACATTTGGCAGTGATTACAACCTTGAGTCTTCTTGGGTATGATGCTACAAGCTTGGCACACCTGTATTTGGGGAGATTCTCCCATTCTTCACTGCAGATCCTCTCAAGCTCTGTCAGGTTCGATGGGGAGCGACGCTGCACAGAGGGGGATGGTGCAGGTTTTCATCAAGAATCTCTCTGTACTTTGCTCCATTCATCTATCCCTCGATCCTGACTAATCTCCCAGTCCCTGCCGCTGAAAAACATCCCCACAGCATGATGCTGCCACCACCATGCTTCACCATAGGGATGGTGCCAAGTTTCCTCCAGATGTGTCGCTTGGCATTCAGGCCAAAGAGTTCAATCTTGGTTTCATCAGACCAGAGAATCTTGTTTCTCATGGTCTGAGAGTCCTTTAGGTGCCTTTTCGGAAACTTCCAGCGGGCTGTCATGTGCCTTTTACTGAGGAGTGTGGCCACTCTACCATAAAGGCCTGATTGGTGGCAGTGGTGTAAAGTACTTAAGTAAAAATCCTTTAAAGTACTACTTAAGTCATTTTTGGGGGGTATCTGTACTTTACTTTACTATTTATATTTTTGACTACTTTTACAATTACTTCACTACATTCCTAAAGAAAATAATGTACTTTCTACTCCATACATTTTCCCTGACACCCAAAAGTACTACTACCTTTTGAATGATTAGCAGGACAGCTGGCCGGTCAGCCAGCTCTAGGAAGAGTCTTGGTGGTTACAAACTTCTTCCATTTAAGAATGATGGAGGTCACTGTGTTCTTGGGGACCTTCAATGCTGCAGAAATGTTTTTTCCTTCTCTAGATCTGTTCCTCACCACAATGCTGTCTCGGGCTCTACGGACAATTCTTTCGACCTCATGGCATGGTTTTTCATCTGAAAGGCACTGTCAACTGTGGGACCTTATATAGACAGGTGTGTGCCTTTCCAAATCATCTCCAATCAGTTGAATTTACCACAGGTGGACTCCAATCAAGTTGTAGAAACATCTCAAGGATGATCAATGATAACAGGATGCAACTTTGAGTCTCATAGCAAATGGTCTGAATACTATTACAGTTTTTTATATACATTTGCAAAAAAATCAAAAAATAAACTGTTTTCACTTTGTCATTATGGGGTATTGTGTGTAGATTGATGAGGGGAATTCCATTTTTTAGAATAAGGCTGTAAGGTAACAAAATGTGGAAAAAGTCAAGGGGTCTGAATACTTTCCGAATGCACTGTAGTTGATTTGATTTAAACACATAGAATGTGTCTATATATGGAAAAATACCCGTTTGAAAAGAACAGATGACTCTCGGTTCGACCAAGATTTATTTTCGTTGGGGACAGCCCTAATGGAGTTACACTGTTATGTTCTGTCCAAGCCTTCAGTTCAGAGGTCAGATATGATCAGTCTGAAGTCCAGGATGCCCAACTATGGCCTGCAGCGTTACCAGTGGTTAACACACACCTGGAACACCTTCCAGACTGAGGTGAGAGGTCACTACCCCAGAGTTCACCACCCTAGAGGTCACACACATCCTACACAAATAACTTATTGCTTTTATATCATACCTCAAGAGCTACATTTTAATAAGGTATTACATGTATTTATGAGAGGATATTAGTGTTTTAGTGCTTTGAATATGCAAGATGGCTAGTAATAAAGGGCTGGTAATGTATGTAAACTTTCTTTGACTGTGTGTTCCCCAGTTTAAGTGCTGTGGGGTCATCTACTTCACCGATTGGCTGGAAATGACAGAGATGGAGTGGCCACCAGACTCCTGCTGCTCCAATCAGTATCCAGGATGTGCTCGCCACGCCCACTACCGTGACCTCAGTGACCTTCACCAAGAGGTGAGTGCCCCCAGGAGTGCCCCAGTGACCCTGTTATTATTACGTTTTATTTTTATTTCACCTTTATTTAACCAGGATAGGCCAGTTAAGAACAAGTTCTCATTTACAACTGTGACCTGGCCAAGATAAAGCAAAGCAGTGCGACAAAAACAACAACACAGAGTTACACATTGGATAAACAAACGTACAGTCAATAACACAATAGAAAAAGTCTATGTACAGTGTGTGCAAATGTAGTAAGGGAGGTAAGGCAATAATAAGACCCTCTGACCTCATAGTTAGTGTTTGGTGGTGGTTAGACCTCTGTTGACCTGTTCACCTACTGAACCCTCTGACCCTACCCTGAAAAGTGTTATGATCATTACAGATGATCATTACGGCTCTCTGTAGCCCCAGGTGGATCTGCCAATGCCTTATTGACGTACCTTCCTCTGTGACATCATCAGAAAGGGACACACAGGCTTACATATTCCCATTCACCAATCGAGTAAACCTGTTAGTTCAGAAGAGACAGAAACAATAACAAGAAACTTTTTGATACAGTGAGGGAAAAAAGTATTTGATCCCCTGCTGATTTTGTACGTTTGCCCACTGACAAAGAAATGATCAGTCTATAATTTTAATGGTAGGTTTATTTGAACAGTGAGAGACAGAATAACATCAACAAAATCCAGAAAAACACATGTCAAAAATGTTATAAATTGATTTGCATTTTAATGAGGGAAATAAGTATTTGACCCCCTCTCAATCAAAAATATTTATGGCTCCCATGTGTCTTTTATACAGGTAACGAGCTGAGATTAGGAGCATACTCTTAAAGGGAGTGCTCCTAATCTCAGTTTGTTACCTGTATAAAAGACACCTGTCCACAGAAGCAATCAATCAGATTCCAAACTCTCCACCATGGCCAAGACCAAACAGCTCTCCAAGGATATCAGGGATAAGATTGTAGACCTACACAAGGCTGGAATGGGCTACAAGACCATCGCCAATCAGCTTGGTGAGAAGGTGACAACAGTTGGTGCGATTATTCGCAAATGGAAGACACACAAAAGAACTGTCAATCTCCCTCGGCCTGGGACTCCATGCAAGCTCTCACCTCGTGGAGTTGCAATGATCATGAGAACGGTGAGGAATCAGCCCAGAACTACACGGGAGGATCTTGTCAATGATCTCAAGGCAGCTGGGACCATAGTCACTAAGAAAACAATTGGTAACACACGACGCCGTGAAGGACTGAAATCCTGCAGCGCCCGCAAGGTCCCCCTGCTCAAGAAAGCCCATATACATGCCCGTCTGAAGTTTGGCAATAAACATCTGAATGATTCAGAGGACAACTGGGTGAAAGTGTTGTGGTCAGATGAGACCAAAATGGAGCTCTTTGGCATCAACTCAACTCGCCGTGTTTGGAGGAGGAGGAATGCTGCCTATGACCCCAAGAACACCATCCCCACTGTCAAACATGGAGGTGGAAACATTATGCTTCGGGGGTGTTTTTCTGCTAAGGGGACAGGACAACTTCACCGCATCAAAGGGATGATGGACGGGGCCATGTACCGTCAAATCTTGGGTGAGAACCTCCTTCCCTCAGCCAGGGCATTGAAAATGGGTCGTGGATGGGTATTCCAGCATGACAATGACCCAAAACACACAGCCAAGGCAACAAGGGAGTGGCTCAAGAAGAAGCACATTAAGGTCCTGGAGTGGCCTAGCCAGTCTCCAGACCTTAATCCCATAGAAAATCTGTGGAGAGAGTTGAAGGTTCGAGTTTCCAAACGCCAGCCTCGAAACCTTAATGACTTGGAGAAGATCTGCAAAGAGGAGTGGGACAAAATCCCTCCTGAGATGTGTGCAAACCTGGTGGCCAACTACAAGAAACGTCTGACCTCTGTGATTGCCAACAAGGGTTTTGCCACCAAGTACTAAGTCATGTTTTGCAGAGGGGTGAAATACTTATTTCCCTCATTAAAATGCAAATCAATTTATAACATTTTTGACATGCGTTGTTCTGGATTTTTTTGTTGTTATTCTGTCTCTCACTGTTCAAATAAACCTACCATTAAAATTATAGACTGATCATTTCTTTGTCAGTGGGCAAACGTACAAAATCAGCAGGGGATCAAATACTTTTTCCCCCCTCTGTATAGGCTACTTACATTCTGAATGGAGTGGAGATGATTTTCTTGGAGTTTGAGTTTTCTACTTAATACTTTCACAACAACCTGTTTCCAATGGGATGACTATTTGCAGCCTGAAATGACCTGCCATGTTCAATGGTGGAGAGAGAAATCCATACAACTCAATTAGAGCCAATCACAGGCTTGATAGCATAGTGTGCCTTCTGGCTGCTGCGGTTGCCAGATTGCTGAGACAGAGTGCAGCTATTACGCCTCATCAAGCCCACCAGGGGACAAGGTATGCTGCTGTCTGGGGCTGAGGGGAACACACACACAAAGCCTAGTAGGGGGTGAGGTACGTCAAGCAATGCCAGCTAGCCTGCCAGTAGGATACAGAGAAAATACAAAGCAAACCCAACCTAGAGTCTCTTTCTCTCTCTCTCTATTTCTATTTTAATATTTCATATTTCTCTCACACACCCACACAAACATACAGGCAGGCAGGCAGGCAGGCAGGCAGGCAGGCAGGCAAGCAGGCAGGCAGGCAGGTAGGTAGGCAGGCAGGCAGGCAGGCAGGCAGGCAGGCAGGCAGGCAGGCAGGCAGGCAGGCAGGCAAACAGGCAGGCAGGCAGGCAGGCAAGCAGGCAGGCAGGCAGGTAGGTAGGCAGGCAGGCAGGCAGGTAGGCAGGTAGGGCCGCACACACTCAGTCCTCTTTCCTCTAGAGGGAAACACCCTCATCTCCCCATCTACAGCTCAATCACTGTCCTGGTCTAACCCCAAACCAACCCTGTCCCCTATCCCATCTACAGCTCAGTCACTGTCCTGGTCTAACACCAAACCAACCCTGTCCCCTATCCCATCTACAGCTCAATCACTGTCCTGGTCTAACCCCAAACCAACCCTGTCCCCTATCCCATCTACAGCTCAATCACTGTCCTGGTCTAACCCCAAACCAACCCTGTCCCCTATCCCATCTACAGCTCAGTCACTGTCCTGGTCTAACCCCAAACCAACCCTGTCCCCTATCCCATCTACAGCTCAGTCACTGTCCTGGTCTAACCCCAAACCAACCCTGTCCCCTATCCCATCTACAGCTCAGTCACTGTCCTGGTCTAACCCCAAACCAACCCTGTCCCCTATCCCATCTACAGCTCAATCACTGTCCTGGTCTAACCCCAAACCAACCCTGTCCCCTATCCCATCTACAGCTCAGTCACTGTCCTGGTCTAACCCTAAACCAACCCTGTCCCCTCTCCCATCTACAGCTCAGTCACTGTCCTGGTCTAACCCCAAACCAACTCTGTCCCCTATCCCATGACTGACCACCTCCACCTCAACATGTCTGTCTGCTGTGTTTAGTCAACAATGTTAACCTCCTAGCCTTATCAACAGTTCCCCTGACCATAGCAACAGTTCCTCTCCCCGTGGTCCAGGCCAAGTGGTGTGGCTCTAGCAGGGTTCTAGCAGGCCCGGTGTGCCCGGTGCAGACTGCTAGGCTGCCCATTGTCACCTGGGTGAGAGGTGCTGGGTGAGCAGGCTGTTCCTGCCTGACAAAAACACCTGGATAGGCCTGCCTGGGAAAGATGTAAGGAGAGGGTGGCGAAAGGGGAGGTTGTGACAGTGGAAAAAGAGAGGGAAATGGGGGTGGGGGAAAGGGAGGAGGAGGTAAAGAGACAGTCGATACAGGAAAAGGGGGAGAGAGAGAGAGAGAGAGAGAGAGAGAGGCTAGTAATTGTATTAAATGTAAACTCTGAGAGGTTCTTATGAAAGGGTGTGTGCTGCTGCTGCTATGCCTCACTAAGTAAAACTAGGCATGCAGTGGGACAAAGAGATGCTGTGTGTGTGTGTGTGTGTGTGTGTGTGTGTGTGTGTGTGTGTGTGTGTGTGTGTGTGTGTGTTGTGTGTGTGTGTGTGTGTGTGTGTGTGTGTGTGTGTGTGTGTGTGTGTGTGTGTAGTGAGGTTGAATCAGTTAGTCAGTCAGTCAGTAGCGGAGGGAGTCAAAGGGAATGTGTGGAGGATCCTTTCTATCTCCTGTCTGTTTTCTCTCTCTTTCTTTATACCAGCCTCTCTCCCCCATGTTTACTACCCTTTCTCCACGGGACTTTCCTTTCCTCACACTTTTCTCTCACTCTCTCTCCCACCTCTCTCTCTATCCCTCTCTCTCTCTCTCTCTCTCTCTCTCTCTCTCTCTCTTTCTCTGGCAGCAGTAAGGTGTAGAGCAGCTCAGTCTGGTATGTAGCACCACAGAGTGAATATCCTCCAGTCAGGAAGTAATAGACTGGCCTTTCTACACCTCCACTACTACTCCCTCTCTTTCCACTTCTCTACCGTCGTCCTCTCTTCCCCTACATCTCTCTTTCTCTCAATCTCTCCCCCTCTGTTTCTTTCTCTCCATGTACATGTTATCCATGTGATAGGATGAGAGAGCGTTTTCATTTTGTTCCTACAGCAGATGTACACCTCACAGAAACAGTATGGGAGGTCTGGCCCTGGTGAGACAGACAGACTGAAACATTGAAACAACATTAATATTACATGAATGTAATATTTATATAACATGGATCAAACGTATGCCATATTTCAACATGGAAAAGCTGTCAACTCTTGTTGTGTTCATTTGTCTGTGTGTGTGTGTGTGTGTGTGTGTGTGTGTGTGTGTGTGTGTGTGTGTGTGTGTGTGTGTGTGTGTGTGTGTGTGTGTGTGTGTGTGTGTGTGTGTGTGTGTGTGTGTACTACAGGGCTGTGGGCCGAAGATCTACAGTTTCATCCGAGGAACTAAGCAGCTGCAGGTGCTGCGTTTCCTGGGTGTGTCTATAGGAGTGGCCCAGATTCTGGCCATGACCCTGACCCTAACCCTGCTCTGGGCCCTCTACTACGACCGCAAGCCCCCCGAGCCCACCCCGCTCGACCCCCCACCAGGAACCGACCCTGGACCTCTAACCATCACCCACGGACCCCAAGGGGAGGCTCCTAAATCGGGTAACACTCACCTGGCTGAGGCCTGGTCCAATGCTGCGACCACGTCTAACGGACATGGACACACCCAGTTTGAGATGGAGAGGCTGTCCTAGCGGGGGGTACACTGCCTACCCATCTGCCCCTCACACCACCCCTCACCCCTACTTCACAGACACTGAGAGAGGGAAAGAATAAGGGGATGAGGAGAAAGTGTGAGACTAGATGAGGGGAGAGAGGGGGGTTGGGAAAAAGAGGGTAGGATCCATGAGAGAGATTGGGCACAGGTGCAGGAGAGTGAATGCCCCCCATGTTCCCCTCTCTTTCCCGTAGGACAACATGACAATGACATACTGGACTGTGGGACTATTTTGTCACAGCTGGGATTGGAAATTGTTACGGAAACGAAATAACTCTAAGTCAATGCTTGCTCCTGTAGCGTCACCACTATCCGAAAGTGAGGAGCGGAGGGAATCGTTCTAGTTTTCCCAACATTCCTCCTCTTTGGGAATGTTTGGGAATATCACCACTAGCACTGACTGGATGAAACCTGTTCAGCAAAGACTGCTGTAAGGACATGTCAACTCTTCATCTCACCCAAAACACACCGAACCAAGGAAATTCAGTTTATCTGGATATTTGGAAACATCGTATGCCTTAATTTGACAGACCTGTTGGAATCCACAGGAACCACTCAGCCATATTCATGAGTGTTTGTGCACCAGTCAGAGTGTATTATCGCAGTCTACTATAAATGGAACATGATGTTGGCTATTTATCTCTGGCTCTGTGAGAATAATGCATATCAGCTCAAACAATAATCTGTGCATTTGATCATTTCAGAGGGGTTGTGAACTACACTGTGTGTTTGCCAAGGAATAATAACCCAACCTAGTGTTTGTTCTCTGATACAGATCACTGTCAGCACGACACACTCGGGGATGAAAAAGAAAATGTTCTTTCATCGCCACACAGCACATATCATACATTTGAAGTGAACAGAATTCATTCTGGGATAACTATGAGAACGATATATGGGAGAGTATGGTCTTTCATTCAGAAATAACATACCCTCCTTTCCGTGGAGGCTGCTGAGGGGAGGACGACTCATAATAATGTCTGGAACGGAGCAAATGGAATGGCATCAAACATATAGAAACCATGTGTTTGATGCCATTCCACTCATTCTGCTACAGCCAGTACCATGAGCCCTTCCTCCCAAATGAAGGTGCCACCAACCTCCCGTGCCTGTTTTCCATTGAGAATCCATAGTATTTATAGCTAGAAGGGCAGTCTGTAAACTGCAGCTGTCATCACCTACTGAATGTCAGAAACTTCCCATAAGATCCTCTAAGGGCACAGGTGATTATATTTAATGTTTCCCCTTGCTGTGTGCCCTCTTACAGTGTGTCCCCTTGCTGTGTGTCCCCTTGCTGTGTGTCCCCTTGCTGTGTGCCCTCTTACAGTGTGTCTCCTTGCTGTGTGTCCCCTTGCTGTGTGTCCCCTTGCTGTGTGTCCCCTTGCTGTGTGCCCTCTTACAGTGTGTCTCCTTGCTGTGTGTCCCCTTGCTGTGTGTCCCCTTGCTGTGTGCCCTCTTACAGTGTGTCCCCTTGCTGTGTGTCCCCTCGCAGTCCATCATCAAAGGACTCTGGTCATCCATTGCTTTCAGCAAGGATACTCCAGAGGTGTCATGCTTAAATGCTGCTGGACGGACACATGGATGGAGGGAACTTTGGTCCCAACCTAAGGGTTCCTGGGGGACAGTGATGTACTGTATGGGCAGGGTGAATGAAGGTGGCAGAGTCCCCTTTCAAAGTACACCCTTAATCGGAGAAGCAAAGGCCCGATCCCAAACTAACCCCTATGCCCCTAACTTTAGGCCCTCATTGATTCCTACCTGATGCACTAAAAGTAGTAGCTAGGAGTAGAAAGGCATCAGCAATATAGTCACAGCTCCACCTAGGCCTCCAGGTTGGCAACTTTCTGACAGTTCCACTAATTTCAGATCAGCAAGGACAGACCAGAAAGTGTATAATGGAAGTGGTTATGGGTTGGTTCAAGGTCTCAGAGAGACAGGCGAGGGGGCCAGCGTATATTGAGTAACAACTTTAACTTAGACATTTTTGATGGAGGGGAAAAAAGTGCCTGTTTAGAAGAAGAGTAGGATGGATGGATGAGCCTACAGTTAAAACCCTGCTGTCTCTCTCTCTCTCCCTCCCTCCTTCTCCTAACTCCTTCCTTCGCTCTGTTCGCTGCTTGACAATGGGAAGGATATGATTTATGAAAGAGGGAAAGGCGTGTAGCGCCGCTGTCACAGTGGGTTACAAAAGACATATTGTTTTCTTGCTGGTCGCTGTCTCTCCCCTCCTCCCTGCCTCCTACGTCTATTCACTTATTCATCTTAGTGGGATACGTGTGTGTGTGTGTGTGTGTGTGTGTGTGTGTGTGTGTGTGTGTGTGTGTGTGTGTGTGTGTGTGTGTGTGTGTGTGTGTGTGTGTGTGTGTGTGTGTGTGTGTGTGTGTGTGTGAGAAAGAGAGAAACAGTGTGTACAGACAGTAAGCCTCTTCCTTCCTCACATACAGTATCAGTCAAAAGTTTGGATACACCTACTCATTCAAATGTTTTTCTTTATTTTTACTATTTTCTACATTGCAGAATAATAAGGAAGACTACAAAACTATGAAATAACACATATGGAAACATGTAGTAACCAAAAAAGTGTTAAACAAATCAAAATATATTCTATATTTTAGATTCTTTGAAGTAGCCACCTTTTGCCTTGATGACAGCTTTGCACACTCTTGGCATTCTCTCAACCAGCTTCACCTGGAATGCTTTTCCAACTGTCTTGAAGGAGTTCCCACATATGCTGAGAACTAAAAAAAAATTGCTTACATGTTTCCATATTATTCTACAATGTAGAAAATAGTAATAAATAAAGAAAAACCCTGGAATTTGTGGTGTGTCCAAACTTTTGGCTGGTACTGCAGATATATCAGGCCTAGATCCCTTTCCCTCTGTTCTTAGTCTCTGTCTAATTGATACAGATCTATGATATTTTGCTCTCTGAATTTAGTTTTGAATAACAGTAGAGAAGTCATGGAGAAGGGACTATCTCAATCCCACACTTTGGAGACAAGCGGGTCACTGCTTTAGGACAAATTCACAGTAGACATGGGGACAGAGGGATACAAACGCATACTCTCCCTCTGCTCCCTTTCTCTCACCCCTCCCTTTCTCTTTTCCCTCCCTTTCTCTCTCCCCTCCCTTTCTCTTTCCCCTCCCTTTCTCTTCCCCTCCCTTTCTCTTTTCCCTCCCTTTCTCTCTCCCCTCCCTTTCTCTTTCCCCTCCCTTTCTCTTCCCCTCCCTTTCTCTTTCCCCTCCCTTTCTCTCTCCCCTCCCTTTCTCTCTCCCCTCCCTTTCTCTTTCCCCCCCTTTCTCTCTCCCCTCCCCTTCTCTCTCGGTGTACAGTAAAAGGAGCCAGCGGCAGAAATAAAACCATTACCCTCTGACCCCTGTGTAAAAATAGCTGGGGCAGAAATAGTATTGGGCTGGCATGCTGTTTTGGTAAGTCCCGCTTCAGTTTTCCCCCTGATGCATGTCATCTGCAATGCACCCTGGGAAGCTGAGGGACCACACATCCTCCCAAAACATCTCAATTACTAACTCCCTGATGAGAAATATGCTAATACAGATAGACAAATGTGCGTGCACACACACAGATGTGCACATACACACACACACAGGCAAAGACAGACACACTCACACACACACAGGCCAACTCCCTTATGAGAAATATGCTAATACTTTCACAGTGCAGAGAGAAATTACCCTGGGAGATAGACTCTCCTGCTCCATATTGTATGGCTGAGATTGGACAAGACTGCACCCTCTCACCCCATCATGTCCCCACTCACAGCTATAGGACTATCATTATATAGTATCTTCAGAAAGTATAACACCCCTTGACTTTTTCCACATTTTGTTGTGTTACAAAGTGTGCTTAAAATGGATCTAATTGTCATATTTGGTCAACAATCTACACAAAATACTACATCATGTAAATTGTGCAACATTTGATTGTGCAACATGTGCCATTATTCTTTTCAAAATTCTTCAAGCTCTGTCAAATTGGTTGTTGATCCTCGCTAGACAACCATTTTCACGTCATGCCATAGATTTTCAAACAGATTTAAGTCAAAACTGTAACTCGGCCACTCAGGAACATTCACTGTCTTCTTGGTAAGCAACTCTAGTGTAGATTTGGCCTTGTGTTTTAGGTTATTGTCCTGCTGAAAGGTAAATTAATCTCCCAGTGTCTGGGGGAAAGCAGACTGAACCAGGTTTTCCTCTAGCCTATGCTTAGCTCCATTCCGTTTATTTTTTATCCTAAAACAACTCCTGAGTCCTTAACAATTACAAGCACACCCATAACATGATGCAGTGACCACAATGCTTGAAAATTATAAAATTCAGTTATGTGTTGTATTGGATTAGCCCCAAACAAAACACTTTGTATTCAGGACAAAAAGTGAATTGCTTTGCCACAGTTTTTGCATTATTACTTTAGTGCCTTGTTGCAAATAGGATGCATGTTTTGGATTTTTTTTTTCTGTACAGGCTTCCTTCTTTTCACTCTGTCAATTACTCTAGTATTGTGGAGTAACGTCAATGTTGTTGATCCATCTTCAGTTTTCTCCTGCAGCCATTAAACTTTGTAACTGTTTTAAAGTCACCATTGGCCTCATGGTGAAATCCCTGAGCGTTTTTTTCCCTCTCCGACAACTTATCCATTTTAAATTCAGCCTGCAACACAACAAAATGTGGAAAAAGTCAAGGGGTGTGAATATTTTCTGAAGGCACTGTACATTTTGTATCAACAGCAATATGTGTTCTTTGGTGCAGAAGATCTTACAGATAGACTAAAATATGTGGGTATACAACATAGCGTATAAGCAGAAATACAGTACATTATATTGGTCAGCAAAACAGACCGTACATTGACTTTGAAAACATCTAAATGTTGATGTCAAAAGAAGACAACCAGTCTTATATAAGTATTTTAATAGGACAATGATTTATTCTATTTACTCATAGACACTGCACCGGACTAAACAATTGAATTGTATTTTTTTAATATCTTTTCAATAATTCATATACAGTATTTTTGTCAACACAAGCTGTAACAGATCAAAAGTAATCGTCATATAATCATCCTTTTAATTTCTTCAATTTACATAATCTCATGTACAAGACCTAAGTACACTCCTTCACCCCTAAAAGTTTTTCACTTAGGCATGGAAACTGAAAGACAGAGGCTGTGTCCCAAATGGCACCCTACTCCCTATATAGGGCACTACTTTTGACCAGAGTCCTATGTGCCCTGATCAAAAGTAGTGCACTCTATAGGGAGTAGGGTACTATTTGGGATGCATCCAGAGACAACGCCTGTCCTTGTGCAACACTAAACCCAAAGTTCTCCATCAAACGCATGCATTTTCTCTTAGAAAAATATTAAGCCGGTTCTTAAAATGCGGTGGAGCAGAAGGCTAACTAAAATAAGATACTAGAACCTTCGGTGAAAATTATTTTTAAAAACGACTAAACCATGATGATTTTTACTACACCAAAGAACAATTTACAGCACATGTGTACTAGCAACAGTTGTAATTCTTTTTTTCTTTTTACATGAACAAAAAAAGACTGATTTTCAAATTCATTTGATATTTTAAAAAATATGTATTTGTGTTTCTCTATTGTCTCCCTCCCACTCCCTCTGCTCTCTGATACAAAGCATATCTTTACCAACAAACAAAAAAATTGTTGCATATGTCACATCATAGTCAAGCAGTGATGGTGAAGTGGACAGGTTTGGGGGCAGGTGGTGGGAAAGAGGCAGGGGTTGGAGCAGGGGGTGTGGCATTCGCTTCAGCAGTCTCAAGAGCCACGTTCAGTCCACCAACGTCAGCCATCTTGGAAAACGTAAAAGCGGAAAAGAAAAATATCCATCGTCATCGGAAATGACAAGTTCTCGATAAAACCTCCCGAGATCTCACAGCCGAGAAATAGAATATCGTTAAATCAGCTCACTGGATATTAAAGTGTCATTCAATGCATTTGCATTGATTTTGTTGTACTGATTTGGAATGGTTACAGGATTCCATCCCCGCCAAGCGCTGAGAGTGTTCTAGCTACGATGATAGCTGAGCCCTGTCAGTCACGACAAGATAGAATTATCATAGAGCGTCAGCTCAATAAACACTTTCAGTCAATCATGTTTGGTAAACTGGTACAGGAGCTTTCTTTACACTTTGAATTTCATTTTCCATACCAAACCCCCATTTGGTGATAAAGTATGGAGGCTTGTGTGGTACAAATCAGGAACAAAACAAACTTCATACTGTCTGTAGCAAACCAACATGCACTTCAAATGAACAGAGACCTTCAAAATAAAAGTCTAATCACAGTTTTATCCTCATATTCAGAAGAAAATCATCTTTGTATCAAAATGGAATGGACTCAAATATCTGTGTGTTCATATAAGACTTCTTCTATTCCCCTCAGTCAATCTGCTTTAGCATGTCCACGCTGCATAAAACAAGACAAAACACAACATTGGATTTTGGATAAACTCATCGATATATCTATAAAAACCTCAATAAACCCTCAATAAAAGAAACAATAAACCCATTTCGAGGTCAGGCATCATGTGGGTGCTGCTTTGAACGATAAACCACGACAAATGAAGTAGTCAACTCTGGTTGAGAGAGAAGGATAGTTTCAAAATGGCATCAAAGGTATTCAGTATTCACAATGGCCATTCGGTTAGAGAGGACAGGACGGACAGGAGAGGATCAATCATGTCTTTCATACGAGTAGGTACATAAGTAAGTCAGCTCTGAGAGAAAGGGAGAGTGTGATATGCTAGATCACCAATATATACAGCACACACACTGAGGACTCAACCCTTATTGCTCATGCTAATGTCACACATACACATACAGGTGAGAGCAATGGGGTCATACGCACACACACACACACACACACACACACACACAAAGCCCTCCCCCACTCACAGTAGCCCTCCCTAAACAATTGATTCCCATTCAAAATCCTATTTTCCCTAACTCCTTACCCTTAACCCTAACCTTAACACTGACTTGCAATATACAGACAGAGCATAAAGTTGCAATAGGCCTGCTCAACCCAAGGTTTAATACCAGCACAAACAGAAACACTCTTAAACCAAACCTTAACCTGAACCCTAACCCTAAATGTAAACCTAACCCTAAACCTAACCCCTAAAATAGCCTTTTTCCTTGTGGGGACCGGCAAAATGTTTCCACTTGTCCGAATGTTCCTTGTTTTACTATCCTTGTGAGGACTTCTGTTCCCCACCAGAATAGTAAAACTAAAAACACACATACACAGGCACACACAAAACATAACCCTAACCCCAAACCCTAAACATAACCATTAAGCCTAAAATAGCATTTTAGCAAATTCAGGACATGAAAAAAGTCCTGACTTTTCAAAAATGTCCTTGTTTTCCTACCTTATCAGGCCATTCTGGTGAATTGTTAGGACATTGCGATCCTGATAAGGTTGGAAACCATGTACAGTCACACGCACACACTTTTCAATACTTTTTGGGGAGTACAAATGTATTACAATTCAAAATACTATTTTCCCTAACCCCTAACCTAACCCTAAGCCTTAACCAGAGTATGTGAGTGGAGTTGAGCGGTAGGAAATCCCGCTCACTGCTCATGGAGTTGTGCTTGCACACAGCTCCACGCCCTTTCCAACCGCTCCCATAAAAAATGCTCCTCTGTCACCGGAAAAGAAAAATGCTGCTCCAAATTCGCACCATTCATTAAAATCAAAACTTAGCCAACAACTATCTATTTTTGTGACTACCTGGACCTACTAATTGGTTTTGAAGTATTGAAACCAAACCATATGATTTGAATGAAAAGTATTATAATAAAAACGCAACGGTGAATGTAAGAAGTGCTCATCATTTCAAATAGACTATATGTCACATTAAACAGCATATAAACCAGTGTTGTGTTCGAGACAACCTAAAGCGAGATCGAGTCAAGACCAAGACCAGGAGGGTGACAAGGGGTCCGAGACCGAGTCAAGACCGAGATAAGAGCGTCTGCTAAATGACGTAAATGTAAATGTAAATGAGACCAGAAAAATGTGAGATCATGATTGCAATTTTGTCAAATCAACACCATAAGAAGAGTTCAAAATGTCCAGTATTTCTGGGTTCATATTTCAGAACAACATGTGGATTCTTTAGACATTCAGAATAGTGAAGAAATGCATGTTGAGGAAAATAGAGACATATTACTAACCCAAACACAGTGGGGAACAATGCCTTCAGACAAGTGCTAAGGATTTATAAAATAATTATTATAATAATATAATAACAATGATAATCATATTATTTTCAATGATGTTCTGATTTAATCTATTTCGTTTTTGTTGAAAAGGAAAGGGTTAACACTGAAGAGAAAAAGATCCAATCAGGATTTTCTTTGCTGGTCTCTGGGGAGATGAATCTAGCTAGCTAAGTCAGTCCTTGGCTATCAGAATCTAGATAAATGCATCCACCATTCAACTGTATTAGGGCAAGATTTTGGAGTGACAGTGGAATCAACCAATCACATTTTGACTTAATAGTTGGGACCGTTTTTTCCAAAATGTATGGAAACTTTTGCCTTCTTGACGGCCCAACAGGTCACTACGCAATAGCGAGCAGTAGTTTTCCCACGGTCTAGCTAGGTAGCATTTGTTGTCGGCTAGTTTGCAGCAGTTGTTATCAATTAATAGACACTGCAGTAAATAAAACCGAATGAAAACATCTGTCTTGTCCAGGACTGGAGTCTACACACCGGTGAGCTATAGCCAATCAGAGCTACAGTAAGCCTTTTAACAAGCCATTTTCCACACGGGCCTGCCATCATTCACTTTGAACTGGACTGTGTGTTTACCGGCAGATGCAACAGCGCGACATTATATCATTAGAACGCATTCGCAAAAGCCACAAAACTGTAGTCTCCTCGTCCTTCTGCAGCTTGCCTGCCAATGCATGCTTGTCCCAACCAAGTACCCAAGCTAAGTGGTTAAAGTTGGCTAACTTGCTAGCTAGCTACTTCTAGACACAAATGAGAGAATACCTCACTCTGACCATTTTACTCAATGTAGCAGAGCTGGTTAGGCTGTTTACATGTTATCTAGAGTGTTCTTCACTAACTATTACTTTTTTTGTCTACGTTTACTGACACTGGTCATATTCAGCGGGTGTTGCACATTCGTAAATTCATCGGTTGTTTTCCACTCTGGCACACTCAGACGAGAGTGCTCTTAAATTGGAGGAGATAGCCAGAGTGAATTTGCAAACGCAAGAGATACAGTTGAAGTCGGAAGTTTACATACACTTAGGTCGGAGTCATTAACTTCTGACTTCAACTGTATGCTAACTGGATAACACTCGTTCAAGTTCTTGCTAGCTAACCAAATGACACATGCATCTCTAGCTATGTATAGCCACCGAAAAACAATACGAGGGGAAAAAGTCACTCATTATATTAATCATGCATTGAACCGCATCCATCTATTCTGCCAACAAGGCCTTAGAGTACGTCATGGAACGTTGAGTCAAATGTAAACTATTTCAAATCTCTTAGAAAGTTGGTTTTGTAGCATAAACTGGGAATTTTCTATTTTTGACTGATATTATGATTGTCTGTATGTTTTATATCTGCAAAGTAGTTAAAACCCTGTCATTTCCACTGCCATCGGTGCTAAACGTGAAATATTTTTTTGCAACTGGAGGAAATAGTTGTACATTTTGATTGGGAAATGCTTAATGGTTGTGTTTTGTATTCGTATGATTGGGACCTACTGGCTTATTATGTCCGAGTTTAAGGGCTGCTTATCCTTTATCACCATGCTGTGTGTGACTGCTGTCTTTCCATCAGCCCTAAGCAGTGGTGTAGTAGGTATACTCACATTTTGCTAAAAAGTTCCCAAACGGCCCACCCAGCGAAGGAATGACAACCTGTGTTTTATAGATTTTTCAGATTTTCACTCTCAAAATTTGAAAAAATACAAAAATGTAATGGCCTAAATTCACAACAATGCTTAAATTACATCAATCTGATTGGATGAGCCTGTGGACCTGGCTCCCCAGTAGGTGGTTCTGTCCACCCAGGCCCATCCATGTCTATGCCCCTGATGCAAGCAGCACATGATAATTGCGCATCAAAAATTGCCTACAAACCAACACTTGTGATTGTGTTGGCTACATTGTGCATGATGTCTGTATTGTACCACATAATTGATACATCGTGTACCTCCACTACACTACTTTGTTATGCACCAGTAGGGATTAAGCAGTCAGTATACGCAATGCCCACTGAAAAAAAGTGGGTACACGGCTTATACCTGCGAATAGCTTGGTATTACGGTTGCTGTCCTTTCAGAATCACGAACCTGTCACACACCGAAGGCCTATAGGTTCGCCACTGCGCAAACATGTCTATAATAGATATAAAGTCTGTTAACATACTGTATTAATGTTTCAAGAAAGGAGTGTATATTTGGCCTGGCGAAGCAGTTTTATGCGCTGATTGAATTTAAACTGATATTATTTGTTTTTTTACTTCGCTGGTCTCGGCTGGTCTCTGGAGAAATTTGAGTCCTCACTGTCCTAGACCGAGTCAAGACAGAATACAAATGTACCCGACACCGAGACAAGACCAAGACAGTCAATATGTGGTCTCGAGACCGGACTTGAGACTCGAGTACTACAACACTGATAAACACTCGAAATAGATCAGGAGCCAGACAGGGAGCCTAAGAAGGAACGGAAATGAAGTACTTAGGCTATATTATTCCAATTATTTCAAGGCTATAGGCTACAAAGAATTGCATTGTGAAGCATTTGCGAATGCGACACACTAGGCTGGTAGGAAGTCAGGAACATTAAGCGCTCAACATTTTGTTGTATTAAACCATTATAGTCTATAAATTGCGCATATCGGCTGTGACTTAGAATTAAATACAAATTAAACCAAAAATGACAGTTTAGCCAGAGTCTGTGCCTTCAGGGTCAGGTGCCTGGATAACAGGCCAGCAGCGGAGAATATCCTATCTGCGCTTCAGAGCCACTATGGATGTTAAACACCCTTTTGGCCACTCTTGCTAGGCTGGGCAGTTTTTTTTTTCCGTTTTTTTTTTCATAGGTAGGCCAAGGTAGACAGTTGTGTAAAGTACTTAAGAAGTTTTTGGGGGTATCTGTACTTTACCTTACAATTTCTATTTTTGACAACTTTCACTTTTACGAAAGACAATCAGGTACTTTTTAATCCATACATTTTCCCTGACACCCAAAGGTGCTCACTATATTTGTAATGCCGAGCAGGACAGGACTTTTACTCACTGATGACAATACGGTACTTTCCCACCACTGCCTAAAGGTTTTTAGGCAAAATAACCCAACCAAAACGAAAAGCTCCTTGAAAGTTGGAATATGCCAGGCCTATTGGGACAAAATCAAGTATGGTCTATTGTACCGATAATCAAGCAAAAATGAAGGAAACTTTTAAGAGATCTGATTTCTAGTTTATAAATACTTTGCTACAATGACACAATTAGCTACCCACACTTTCCTTTCTTTTAGCATGTGCACGTCATAAGTACACAATCATACTTTCGGGATATGTGTCTTTTCAGATTCCACAATGATTCTTTATTTGTGGACACATCACTGCACACTACATCACTGCACTCCCTCTTTTGCTCTAGGCCGTTGTTTTTGTAAGTCACCTTGATTTTGCAGCTGCCAGTAGCTAAAGAAAGGGGCTATAGCAGCACACAAGTAGACTAAACATGCATGCTTACCCGGGCATGCCCTGGGCTTGTGAAATGAGCGCTACTGGAGCAAAATTGGAGCGGGCAAGAAGGATGACGCTCCAGTCAAATTGAGCACGCTCCGCTACTCGCTACGCTCCAGCTCCGTTCCACTTCACTCGCATACTCTGCCCTTAACCTAACCTTAACCCTAACCTTAACCACAAACCTCTAACCCTAAACCTTAACTCCTAACCCTAACCTTAAACGTAATCCTAACCTTAACCCCAAACCATAAACCTAACCCTTAAGCCTAAAATAGAATTTTAACAAATTCAGTCCTGACTTTTCAAACATTTTCTAGTTTTCTTACCATGTCAGGACATTTTGGTGACTTGTCCGGACATTCTGGTCCTGATAAGGTAGGAAAATATGTACACACACATAGCACACACAGTGCATACACCCCCTTGCTCTCCTTTTTGTCAAAATATTTTAAATTACTTTTTCTTTTCTCTCCTACTCCACACATTTCAGAACATGGCAAATACACATCTGCTTTAGTCAAACTCACGGCCTTAACAAACAATAAAAACCAATACAAATTCCACCTCCCCCATTTCGGTTTTAAGACATCACATTTAAAGACACACAATATAGAAAAAATAGTAATGGTAAGTTTTCCCTTGAAGAGTGTTTGGAAGGAGTAGCTGCAGTTAGTTAGTTAGCTAGCCAGGTGGCTAAACGCTCTCCATTTGTGTGTCCGTTGTAAGGCGCCAATCTCAGTCGCCAAGGCAACGCAGTCTCTCCCCCACCAAAAAATCCAAGGCGGAGCTTTGTGTTGCAGCTTTACACTGCAACTTTATTTCACCACAAGAGCAGACGTGCAGTAGCTACGTGTAGGAAAACAAAAAGGGTCCTGCAGCCTAAACTGTCCCCCTTAACCACCACACCACACCTCCCCTTACCCTCCTGCAAACACGTTCTCTGATTGGAGCAGGGAAGGGTCTCTCTTCTCTATCTCTCTCTATCGCTCTCTCCGTGTTAGGGTTGCCATGGTGATGTGGTGGTGGTGGGGGGGGGGGCGAGGGGCCTAGAGGGCGGACACTCTGACGATGTTGGCTTGTGAGTAGTCAGGGGAGGAGGCAGAGCCGTCGTCCTCGGGCGTGGTGACGGGCGGCGTGGGCAGCGTGATAACGGCTGCCGTGATGTAGGGCTGCTTGCAGTTCAGAGGCACCGTCTCCTCAAACTTAGCGTTCAGACTGGAGCGACTGGAGATGAGGTGGGGGGGAAGAGAGAAGAAGAAGAAGAAGTAAGGTGAAATAGACAGGGAAAGAGAGGATGGCCAGCCAGAGAGAAAGTGGTCCAGTGTTTAGTAACACAGAGAGATAAGACAACTGTCCATTCCATGGCCAGCGTTCCCAGACCAGACCAGTCGGACCACACATACACCGACACCATGTCACAGCTGGACATAGCCAGCATACCAACACACTGACTCACCATGGGAAGAGACTGGCACAGTGTGTGTGTGTGTGTGTGTGTGTGTGTGTGTGTGTGTGTGTGTGTGTGTGTGTGTGTGTGTGTGTGTGTGTGTGTGCGATGCTGCCATAGCAACCACTATGAATGCATATTTGTGTGTATATTATGTGGTCTATGAATATGTATTAAGTATGTGTGTGTGTGTGCGTGTGTGTGTGCGTGTGTGTGTGCGTGTGTGTGTGCGTGTGTGTGTGCGTGTGTGTGTGTGTGTGTGTGTGTGTGTGTGTTTGTACCTGTTGTCGATCGGTCCTTCATTCTATTCGTTAATGTGTGTATGTGTGTGTATACAGTGTGTGTGTTTGTATACTGTTTAGTTTAGTTTATTAGGATCCCCATTAGATACTGCAGATGTAGCAGCTACTCTTCCTGGGGTCCAGATAAAACATACATACATACATACATACATACATACCTACATACATACATACATACATACATACATACATACATACATACATACATACATACATACATACATACATACATACATACATACATACATACATACATACACATACATCACCAAGTATAGAACAGTTCTAGACAAGAACATTAAATACAAATAAATAAATACGTAAATAAAATAAATAATATGAAACTATGAGTTTTAGATGGATTTAAGGCCAATTTATTGTTAATTACCCATTCTGATACTGACTGTAATGCCCTGCTAAGAGTCTCAGTGAGCTCGCTCGTTGTAGGTGCTGATGTGTAGCGTGTGCAATCATCAGCATACATAGTACTTTTAGCTTCTTGTAAAACAAGTGGGAAATCATTTGGGAAAATAGAGAAGATACTGTTCATGTGTGGGTACACTGCATGTATGTCTGTACCTGTTAGTGATGGGTCTCTCTCTGATGTGGATGGTGCTCAGCTCCTGGATGCTGTTCCTATGCCCTCCAGTCATGTTGGAGTTGGGCACGTTGAAGCTCTTCCTCTTGTTGCGTCGCGAGCAGCACGACAGGCCTTGGGAGGAGGAGCCAGAGGAGAGGGAGGGGGAGTGAGGCGGGTGCTTCACCATGTGAACCTCCAGTAGGCTGGTCTCAAACGTTTGCTCATCCACAAACTCATGATTCTAAGAGAGTGGGGGAGGATGGAATGAGAGAGAGAGATAGAGACCACACATGTTACTTTTGTGGACAAGGATCGAGACAAAACACAAGTGCAGACTACGGCATCCATATTAGGAGTTTTGCCTGACATCTGACGACTTCCTAATATGGATACCGTACTATACTCTTCTAATCACATTTTATCGGTCACATACATGTGGTTAGTAGATTGCGGGTGTAGCGAAATGCTCATACTCTTAATTCATGGCTTCTGCTTCTTCATGAACATAGATAACAGCAGTGGATATGTCTCCTATTCTCCACCACAGTCATTTGTAAAGCATTGTTCTTACCGTGGTCTTCTCCAGGCAGTGCAATAGGTGATTGTGGTGCGTATCGAACATGGGGTTGGCCTTGCACACCAGCGCCTGGCCTGCTGCCTTTGATGCCTTTTGGGCACAAAAACAAAGATGGACGCATATTAACACTTTAAACAGACTACAAAACATGTCCTTCCACGGGGTAGACAGCGGACCAACCAACCAGAGCAGGAGACAGAGAGGGACGGAGCTAATGCTCTCACAACGTTACTGCAACCTTCTGCTGTGGCACAGGAACATTATGAGAACATTAGGGTCTGTCCATCTCCATTGACCTCCCCCCTCCAAGCTCAATGTCCTCTCATGGGTTTTGATTAATCACTCAATGGTTCAAACTCAGCCTTTCAACAACAACAAAAACATTTCAACACGTCTGTTGTTGATGTGTATACTGGTAAGCCTATTTGTCCTGATGTTTGTGTCTGTCTTTCTGTTTTTCTGTTGGTCAGTCAAGCCTCATTTGACCCACGAGAGCCACCGTAGCCTTTCCATACCGGGCCGGATTCAATGAGACGCAGAGGAATGAACCAAGGAGAATGTCTATAAAATCCTGTTCTTCGGACATGTCGAATTTGGAACTCAGAACTTGGAACTTATGTGTGGGACACCGTCCTCCAATAAGCTTCACTTTGCGTCACTTTGACTCCGCCCCCGCATGTGGCGTCGGTCGCTGGCTGATGACATGCATCTCATTCCTCCATGTGATGGCGATCCATGACGCGTTCTGATGATGTCATACCCATAGCCTTGCTAAAACGTGGGCAATCCAAAATGCACGTGAGAAAAAAAATAAACACATGGAAATGAAATAGCAGATAAAGGAGAAGAAGAAGAAGAAGATGAAGAGCAGAGAAGTAGAGATGAGGGTGGTTGCAGAGAGACCCGTTTCACCATTCGAAGGTGACGGGAGGCAGTTCTCTTCCCCCCACCCCCACCTTGTGGCTAAGCCTCATGGATTGGATGCACTGACACCGGTGAGGAGCGGTAGTATGAACCACAGCCATTCACCCCCAGTTCCATTAGTTGGCACCAGAGCCCCAGTGCAGTCTTGGTGGGGGTGAGAGAGAGAATAAGAGAGAGAGAGAGTGGTGGTGGTCGAGGGTGAAAAGTGACGTTAGAGAGGTGGGACACCATGGAAGACGTAACAGCTCTGAATGAGAGAGAGGGGAACGGGGCGTCCCCTTGTCCCCATCCCCCAATCGGGTTTTCAGCATGCACTAACCGGCATCTCACGGACCCCCCCCCCCACCAAAATAAAAAATAAAATAAAATAGAAAAAAATTTAAATCAAAAGAACACCACTCGGATCCACGGTTACCTCGTCGATGAGGTCACTCAGCAGCCCGTTGCTTTTATACTGCAAATAAGCGTTAGTCCCTCCACTCTTCCTCGCGGTAATTCTACCAAGCTTGGTTTTCTGTTTGTGAACAAAACCACACGTGCATTTAGCCTGCCACTGAATGTGTGCGTGAGTGAGTGTGAGTGTGAGAGTGTGTGTGAGTGTGTGTGTAAATGAGTGTGAGTGAGTGAGTGTGTGAGCATAAAAAACAGAAAGCCATACCACTTTTGCACGCCTCTAGAAACAGCGGAGAGACCCATTGCTCTTGAAAGACTATAAATATGTTCTCCAGTAATACATGTAAATTCCAAGTCTGTAAATCCCACTATCTGACAGTGGCTAGATGAAAACCATGTATTGCAGCTGTATTCATCTAAGGCCACTCTCTTTTATGGTGAATGTTGGTGAATAAAATAACTTGGTGTCCACTATGCACAGACAGGCACATGCATGCACCAGCATTGCCCCCTTATCTGAGATATCTACTGCAGCCCTCATCCTCCACATACAACACCCGTTCTGCCAGTCACATTCTGTTAAAGGTCCCCAGAGCACACACATCCCTGGGTCGCTCCTCTTTTTCAGTTCGCTGCAGCTAGCGACTGGAACGAGCTGCAACAAACACTCAAACTGGACAGTTTTATCTCCACCTCTTCATTCAAAGACTCAGTCTTGGACACTCTTCCTGACAGTTGTGGCTGCTTTGCGTGATATATATTTTAATTTCATAAAATTAAAAAAAATTCAAATATCCCAGCCCCTGTCCCCGCAGGAGGCTTTTTGCCTTTTGGTAGACAGTCATTGTAAATAAGAATTTGTTCTTATCTGACTTGCCTAGTTAAATAAAGGTTAAATAAAATGAAATAGAGCAACACACAGCAAGGTTCAGTAGCACACACACAAGCTATCCCTGTATCTCTGTCTAACATCCATGTTTCCAGTCAAACCCCAGAGCTCAGTCATCATCCCTCTGAAATGGAAAAACAGATTGTTGTTCTTGGGAGGGAGCTACTTACTGGATGCTCAACAGGGGCAAGAGTTATCTTCCTTCTCTCCCTCTCCCTCTCTCTCTCTCATTCTCTCCTTCCCTCTCTCCCACCATTCTCTCTCTCTCGCTCCCTATCTTTCCACCCCTTTCCTCGTCTGTCTGTCTGTCTGTCTGTCTGTCTGTCTGTCTGTCTGTCTGTCTGTCTGTCTGTCTGTCTGTCTGTCTGTCTGTCTGTCTGTCTGTCTGTCTGTCTGTCTGTCTGTCTGTCTGTCTGTCTGTCTGTCTGTCTGTCTGTCTGTCTGTCTGTCTGTCTGTCTGTCTGTCTGTCTGTCTGTCTGTCTGTCTGTCTGTCTGTCTCCTGTGTGGATTTAGTGTTCTAATTTAAAGTCCCACTCCAGTCTACTTTTCACATCATTTAACACCTGATTTACTTAACAAAAGGCACATCTCAATAAGTGGTCCAGGTAAGTCACGACACAAGTGTGTGTGTCGGGGGGGGGGGGGGGGAGCTTTCATCGTTTGTTACTATTGTTCCTCAAGCAAGAGGGGAGGTCCATGACATCACAAAGTCATCATCAGACCAATTCCTTGAAGTTTGCAGTTGTGTCTAAAAAACACTATTTTGCTCAAAACACTTTTTTTTTACCCTTTAGTGCGTACACTTTTACTGTATTCATACTTGGGATATAGCTTTTCAAAAGGAAAAGTAATAAAATCACTGGAGGACGTCTTTAACAGTGAGGGAGTAACCGTGAATTATCATGTAATATGATATGTGTGCATTGTGTAGCCCACTCCTTTTCACATAGAGACGTCTCTGTGTTGCTCTAATTATTGATGTGGAAGTCGGGGTGGTCCCGTATGGCCCATTACGGTTAATATATCACAGGAAGGACACACACACACACACACACACACACACACACACACACACACACACACACACACAAAAACACAAAAGCCTGGTAATCTTCCATGTGCTCTCCAACACACTCTGTCCCCCCCCCAACAACTCACTCTCTGCTGTTTCCATCTCTGCTGGAGTGTGTGTACAGTATATATCTGTGCATAGCAGCATGTTTGCGAGTTCCATTCCATTCTCGGGACACACACAGACATCGCTTACAGCGAGTGATTTTTCTCTCTGGGTCATTGCCGCAACCACATACAGCTCTGTTGGACCCTTCCAGGTCAGGGTTCATGACCTTTATGGCCCAAGACCTATGGTGTCACGGCAGGCGTGAGGGTGGGACATTGTTGGGTACCTTTTGGGCGCGTCTCTTGTCTGCCCGCTGGCTCTGGTGGTAAATGCGGCTGAAGTTGGACACGATGACGGGCACAGGCAGGGCGATGACCAACACACCGCTCAGAGAACAGACAGAACCAACGATCTTCCCTACAATGGTCTTAGGAACCATGTCTCCATATCTGTACAGAGAAAAAAAGAGAGAGAGACATAGAGAGAGAGAGAGAGAGAGAGAGAGAGAGAGAGAGAGAGAGAGAGAAAGTTAGAGAGAAATAGAGAGAGAAATATATATAGAGAGAAAGAGAGAGTGAGGGAGAGAGAAAGAGAGAGAGAAAAATAGAAAGAGAGAGAGAAATATAGAGAAATAGAGAGAGAAGGAGAGAGGGAAGCAACACTGTGAGCATATAGGACCCATCGTCAATCAGAAGACCAACACACTTACTCAACATTGAGTGTGTCATTTTAGAGAACATTCAACCATTTCCTAGTAGGCCATTCACTGTCTTGTCATGGTCATCTTTACCATGCACAGATTATAATGGGTAACCCCAGATACAGTACACTATACAACCACTTGAAGGCACTAGAGAGCCATGGAGCACCCACCCCTGGCCAGCACATTATACATGATGGAAGATACTGTAGATATTAAATGTTATGATTATGACTTATTTTATGTTTGCTGTAGTGTTGGCATATAATGCATTACCCCGTGGTAAATACTTTTAGGACATTTCTAAGCGGAAAACTTCTGAAAAGGAAGAACCCAGTTTATTTAAAAGTCCAAAAGGACACAGAAAATGCCAAGCACAAACCATCTCTCTGGTGAACGGTCTCTTGGCCTAGTTTATTTTCTGCTATATCATCCTCCCTTTCCCCTCCTCCCTCTTTATTCCCCCCTCTTTAAAAACATGTCTCATTCATTATTGGACACCACCACAATCCCCCCCTTTCCTTTTCACCCTCTCATCCAGCCTATTCCCCCTCGCTGTACTCCCATCGTTAGACACAGGGAAGCCCGAGTGGGAACACAAAGTACCGGAGTGTTTCTTTTGGAAGTGCTGGAATGTTCTTCAGATCGAGCCTAATGACAGAGTAGCACATTCACAAACAAACAGAGAGCCTCTAAACCATCTGTAGGCTAACGTGGATAGAGCTATATCATAGCACTGAGTGTGTTTTTCTTTCTCCGCCTTTCTCCCTCTTTCTCACCCCAGAGCTGTTAAAATGTGCTTAGTTAGGGATTTGGGTGAAGGTTTTGGCCTCTAGATACTGGGCTGCACTCACAAATGCTAACTAACGAACATGCACACACAGACACACACACACACATATACACACATACACGCAGCTGCAGTTGCGCACGCTCGCAGGCACACTCACACACACACACACACACACACACACACACACACACACACACACACACACACACACACACACACACACACACACACACACACACACACACACACACACACACACACACACACACACTCCTCTGCATGGCCCTCCAGAAGCCCTCTCTGTCAGTAAATGGGGTTTCATCAGTCTCAGGGGTTTCAGTAAATCCCACCACCGTCTGTCTGCCCTCCGCTCAGTGAGTCAGCCCACCGATTTACAACCACGGCAACCCCTGAAACCATGGCAACACACCCTCACAGCCGGACCTGGAGATCTTCAATACACACAGAGATTCCTGTTTGATGAGTGATGTGATTACCGCACGATCCTGAGGGTCAGTGTCGGCTGCTTTGGATATGAGTTTGAATATGAGTTTGTAAGAGCAGTATACAGTTGAAGTCGGAACTTTACATACACCTTAGACAAATACATTTAAACTCAGTCTTTCACAATTCCTGACATTTAATCCTATTAAAAATTCCCTGTCTTAGGTCAGTTAGGATCACCACTATATTTTAAGAATGCGAAATGTCAGAATAATAGTAGAGAGACAGCTCCTGACAAAACTGGTGTAACCGAGTCAGGTTTGTAGGCCTCCTTGCTCGCACACACTTTTTCAGTTCTGACCACAAATTTTCTATAGGGTTGAGGTCAGGGCTTTGTGATGGCCACTCCAATACCTTGACTTTGTTGTCCTTAAGCCATTTTGCCACAACTTTGGAAGTATGCTTGGGGTCATTGTCCATTTGGAAGACCCATTTGCGAGCAAGCTTTAACTTCCTGACTGATGTCTTGAGATGTCGCTTCAATATATCCACATAATTTTCCTACCTCATGATGCCATCTATTTTGTGAAGTACACCAGTCCCTCCTGCAGCAAAGCACTCCCACAACATGATGCTGCCACCCCGTGCTTCACGGTTGGGATGGTGTTCTTCGGCTTGCAAGCCTTCCCCTTTTTCTCCCAAACATAACGACGGTCATTATGGCCAAACAGGGCATTTCTCCAAAAAGTACGATCTTTGTCCCCATCTGCAGTTGCAAACCATAGTCTGGCTTTTTTATGCCAGTTTTGGAGCAGTGGCTTCTTCCTTGCTGAGTAGCCTTTCAGGTTATGTCTATATAGGACTCGTTTTACTGTGGATATAGATACTTTTGTACCTGTTTCCTCCAGCATCTTCACAAGGTCCTTTGCTGTTGTTCTGGGATTGATTTGCACTTTTCACACTAAAAGTACGTTCATCTCTAGGAGAAAGAACACGTCTCCTTCCTGAGCGGTATGACAGCTGTGTGGTCCTATGGTGTTTATACTTGCGTTCTATTGTTTGTACAGATGAACGTGGTACCTTCAGGTGTTTGGAAATTGCTGCCAAGGATGAACCAGACTTGTGGAGGTCTACAATTTGTTTTCTGAGGTCTTGGCTGATTTCTTTTGATTTTCCCATGATTTCAAGCAAAGAGGCACTGAGTTTGAAGGTAGGCCTTGAAATACATCCACAGGTACACCTCCAATTTACATTTTAGTCATTTAGCAGACGCTCTTATCCAGAGCAACTTACAGTAGTGAATACATACATTTCAATTTCATTTCATGCTTTTTAAAATATTTATTTTTTGTATTGGCCCCCCGTGGGAATCAAACCCACAACCCTGGCATTGCACACACCATGCTGGCATTGCAAACACCATGCTCTACCAACTGTCACAAAAAGAGCCGTGTTGAATAGACCAAACTGCAGCGGGAATATGGATGCTCATGTTTTAATTCAAAAAAGGAGTAACGCATCCACTGGAAAACAATATACACGACAGGAACAGTTTTGCAGGCACACAACACGCAGTGCAAAAACAACTACCCACGAAAACCAAACAAACACACACCTACTTATGGGACTCCCAATCAGAGGCAACTAGAAACACCTGCCTCCAATTGAGAGTCCAGCACCCAAAACTACACATAGAAAAACAAACCTAGAACCTATACCAAACTAATACACCCCACTACACCACACACAAAACCCCATAATACAAAACAAATATACCTCTGCCACGTCCTGACCAAATATAATATAAATAATACCTAAATATTGGTCAGGACGTGACACCAACTGAGCCACAGGGAAGACCTGGGATGTCAATTAGCCTAACAGAAGCTTCTAAAACCATGACAACATTTTCTGGAATTTTCCAAGCTGTTTAAAGGCATAGTTAACTTAGTGTATGTAAACTTCTAACCCACTGGAATTGTGATACAGTGAATTATAAGTGAAATAATCTGTCTGTAAATAATTGCTGGAAAAATTACTTGTGTCATACACAAAGTAGATGTCCTAACTGATTTGCCAAAACGATGGTTTGTTAACAAGAAATTGTGGAGTGGTTGAAAAGCAAGTTTTAATTAATAACTCCAACCTAAGTGTATGTAAACTTCTGACTTCAACTGTATGAGCTCAAAGTGTGGTTCGATCCCTCCAATTGTCCCACCTCCTTAAGGTATGAATTTGAATAGGAGTATATAGTAGGCCTACTCCCCCTTCAGATACAAGTTGGAGTTTAGATATGAGTTTTAGATATGCATATTAGATATGGGTATGAGTTTATAACACCCTTATTTTAATCATATCTGTAACTGTTAGAGTATGAGCTTTAGATACGAGTCTGGTATGAGTTTTAGATACGAGTCTGGTATGAGTTTTAGACATGAGCATGGATATGAGTTAATTTTAGATATGTGTTATTCGGTATATGGGTATGAGTTTTAGATATGAGTTATTGGGTATATGGGTATGAGTTTTAGATATGAGTTATTGGGTATATGGGTATGAGTTTTAGATATGGGTAGGAGTTTTACATATGAGTAATTGGGTATATGGGTATGACTTTTAGATATGAGTAATTGGGTATATGGGTATGAGTTTTAGATATTAGTTATTGGGTATATGGGTATGGCTTTTAGATATGAGTAATTGGGTATATGGGTATGGCTTTTAGATATGAGTAATTGGGTATATGGGTATGGCTTTTAGATATGAGTAATTGGGTATATGGGTATGGCTTTTAGATATGAGTAATTGCGTATATGGGTATGGCTTTTAGATATGAGTAATTGGGTATATGGGTATGGCTTTTAGATATGAGTAATTGGGTATATGGGTATGGCTTTTAGATATGAGTAATTGGGTATATGGGTATGGCTTTTAGATATGAGTAATTAGGTATATGGGTATGACTTTTAGATATGAGTAATTGGGTATATGGGTATGACTTTTAGATATGAGTAATTGGGTATATGGGTATGACTTTTAGATATGAGTAATTGGGTATATGGGTATGACTTTTAGATATGAGTAATTGGGTGTATGTATCTCTGTATGACTTTTAGATATGAGTTCTATTACAAGTGTATCTCCTTGTGAATGTAATTTAATTACCAAGAAGAGCTGCAGGGCTCATCTACTCAGCACATGAAAGACTGTACCATAATTACACACATACAAAGGAGTAAGATTCTCCCATTACGTTACTGTAATTAACCATGAAGAGAGATAGAAGAAGGGGGGGAGGAGGGGAGATGGAAAGGAAGAGAGAGAGGGAGGGTAATGGAGAGAGAGAGGGAGAGGTAGAGAGAAAGAGAGAGCGGGATAGGGGATACCTAGTTAGTTGCACAACTGAATGCATTCAACTGAAATATGTCTCCCGCATTTAACTTAACCCTCTGAATCAGAGAGGTGCGGGGGTCTGCCTTAAATGATGTCATCGGCGCTCAGGGAGCAGTTGTTGTTGGGGGTTAACTGCCTTGCTCAAGGGCTCTCCCAACGCTAGAGAGGGAGAGCGAGATAAAGAGGGATGGAAAGAGAGGGGTATAGATAGAGAGAGAGGGGAGAGGGACGGAGATATATACTGAATACAGTATATATATATATATATACTGCTCAAAAAAATAAAGGGAACACTAAAATAACACATCCTAGATCTGAATGAATGAAATAATCTTATTAAATACTTTTTTCTTTACATAGTTGAATGTGCTGACAACAAAATCACACAAAAATAATCAATGGAAATCCAATTTATCAACCCATGGAGGTCTGGATTTGGAGTCACACTCAAAATGAAAGTGGAAAACCACACTACAGGCTGATCCAACTTTGATGTAATGTCCTTAAAACAAGTCAAAATGAGGCTCAGTAGTGTGTGTGGCCTCCACGTGCCTGTATGACCTCCCTACAACGCCTGGGCATGCTCCTGATGAGGTGGCGGATGGTCTCCTGAGGGATCTCCTCCCAGACCTGGACTAAAGCATCCGCCAACTCCTGGACAGTCTGTGGTGCAACATGCTGTTGGTGGATGGAGCGAGACATAATGTCCCAGATGTGCTCAATTGGATTCAGGTCTGGGGAACGGGCGGGCCAGTCCATAGCATCAATGCCTTCCTCTTGCAGGAACTGCTGACACACTCCAGCCACATGAGGTCTAGCATTGTTTGCATTAGGAGGAACCCAGGGCCAACCGCACCAGCATATGGTCTCACAAGGGGTCTGAGGATCTCATCTCGGTACCTAATGGCAGTCAGGCTACCTCTGGCGAGCACATGGAGGGCTGTGCGACCCCCCAAAGAAATGCCACCCACACCATGACTGACCCACCGCCAAACCGGTCATGCTGGAGGATGTTGCAGGCAGCAGAACGTTCTCCACGGCGTCTCCAGACTGTCACGTCTGTCACATGTGCTCAGTGTGAACCTGCTTCATCTGTGAAGAGCACAGGGCGCCAGTGGCGAATTTGCCAATCTTGGTGTTCTCTGGCAAATGCCAAACGTCCTGCACGGTGTTGGGCTGTAAGCACAACCCCCACCTGTGGACGTCGGGCCCTCATACCACCCTCATGGAGTCTGTTTCTGACCGTTTGAGCAGACACATGCACATTTGTGGCCTGCTGGAGGTCATTTTGCAGGGCTCTGGCAGTGCTCCTCCTGCTCCTCCTTGCACAAAGGCAGAGGTAGCGGTCCTGCTGCTGGGTTGTTTCCCTCCTATGGCCTCCTCCACGTCTCCTGATGTACTGGCCTGTCTCCTGGTAGTGCCTCCATGCTCTGGACACTACGCTGACAGACATAGCAAACCTTCTTGCCACAGCTCGCATTGATGTGCCATCCTGGATGAGCTGCACTACCTGAGCCACTTGTGTGGGTTGTAGACTCCGTCTCATGCTACCACTAGAGTGAAAGCACCGGCAGCATTCAAAAGTGACCAAAACATCAGCCAGGAAGCATAAGAACTGAGAAGTGGTCTGTGGTCACCACCTGCCGAACCACTCCTTTATTGGGGGTGTCTTGCTAATTGCCTATAATTTCCACCTGTTGTCTATTCCATTTGCACAACAGCATGTGAAATGTATTGTCAATCAGTGTTGCTTCCTAAGTGGACAGTTTGATTTCACAGAAGTGTGATTGACTTGGAGTTACATTGTGTTGTTTAAGTGTTCCCTTTATTTTTTTGAGCAGTGTATATTTATAGAGAGAGAGAGGGAGAGAGAAAGAGAGAGAGACTGGAGGGCAGAAGATAGGGAGGCATAAATAGAGGAGAGAGCCGACAGCATGGGTACTGTCTGTGTCTGTAACCCCCCGTCCCTCTTGTCAAGGTGCCACAGTTGTCTTGGACATCCAGAACAGACCGCAGTAGCAGTGTCCTTCCCCTCCCTCCTCCTTCTCTCACCCCTCCTCCATCTCTCTTCCTCCTGTGTCTGTACTAAGGTAGCATCCCTCCTGTTTTCTGGCAGCTTGCCATGCCTTTATAAGGACCACTAGGATTTGTCCTATCCTTACCACACAATGTATTCTTTAGAGAGACCTCCACCACTCCAGAACACAAGAACTACAGAGGACATGATCGGAGCCAGACAAAGGCCCCTGCCTAAGGTCTAATATGGGCTAATTAGATGTGTATCCATTCTGAATGTGTATCAGCCGCCCACTCTGTGATAACATAGCTTTGTACATAATGAATGACTAATGCTTGATTACCTGCTTACAATGAGTCCCCGCTTCTCTGCTCCTC
This sequence comes from Salmo salar, assembly GCF_965601325.2. NCBI lineage: Eukaryota > Metazoa > Chordata > Actinopteri > Salmoniformes > Salmonidae > Salmo > Salmo salar. Next base: position 46,562,805 of record NC_138297.1, read on the forward strand.
TGCTCTAAGCTCAATGGATGAATCAGATAGGTTCGATATTACAGTGCTGTGTGTGTGTGTGTGTGTGTGTGTGTGTGTGTGTGTGTGTGTGTGTGTGTGTGTGTGTGTGTGTGTGTGTGTGTGTGTGTGTGTGTGTGTGTGTGTGTGTGTGTGTGTGTGTGTGTGTGTGTGTGTGTGTGTGTTGGCTCTAATCTCCCCCCTCTCTCTGTTCGCTGTCTCTGCTCACTGTCTCTCTGCTCTCTGTCTCTCTCTGCTCTCTGTCTCTCTCTGTTCCCGGTCTCTCTCTGTTCCCGGTCTCTCTCTGTTCCCGGTCTCTCTCTGTTCCCGGTCTCTCTCTGCTCTCTGTCTCTCTCTGTTCCCTGTCTCTCTCTGCTCTCTGTCTCTCTCTGTTCCCGGTCTCTCTCTGTTCCCGGTCTCTCTCTGTTCCCGGTCTCTCTCTGCTCTCTGTCTCTCTCTGTTCCCTGTCTCTCTCTGCTCTCTGTCTCTCTCTGTTCCCTGTCTCTCTCTGCTCTCTGTCTCTCTCTGCTCTCTGTGTCTCTCTGTTCCCTGTCTCTCTCTGCTCTCTGTGTCTCTCTGTTCCCTGTCTCTCTCTGCTCTCTGTGTCTCTCTGTTCCCTGTCTCTCTCTGCTCTCTGTGTCTCTCTGCTCTCTGTCTCTCTCTGCTCTCTGTGTCTCTCTGTTCCCTGTCTCTCTCTGCTCTCTGTGTCTCTCTGTTCCCTGTCTCTCTCTGCTCTCTGTGTCTCTCTGTTCCCTGTCTCTCTCTGCTCTCTGTGTCTCTCTGTTCCCTGTCTCTCTCTGCTCTCTGTGTCTCTCTGTTCCCTGTCTCTCTCTGCTCTCTGTCTCTCTCTGTTCCCTGTCTCTCTCTGCTCTCTGTCTCTCTCTGCTCTCTGTGTCTCTCTGTTCCCTGTCTCTCTCTGCTCTCTGTGTCTCTCTGTTCCCTGTCTCTCTCTGCTCTCTGTCTCTCTCTGTTCCCTGTCTCTCTCTGCTCTCTGTGTCTCTCTGTTCCCTGTCTCTCTCTGTTCCCTGTCTCTCTCTGTTCCCTGTCTCTCTCTGCTCTCTGTGTCTCTCTGTTCCCTGTCTCTCTCTGTTCCCTGTCTCTCTCTGTTCCCTGTCTCTCTCTGTTCCCTGTCTCTCTCTGCTCTCTGTGTCTCTCTGTTCCCTGTCTCTCTCTGCTCTCTGTGTCTCTCTGTTCCCTGTCTCTCTCTGTTCCCTGTCTCTCTCTGTTCCCTGTCTCTCTCTGCTCTCTGTGTCTCTCTGTTCCCTGTCTCTCTCTGTTCCCTGTCTCTCTCTGTTCCCTGTCTCTCTCTGTTCCCTGTCTCTCTCTGCTCTCTGTCTCTCTCTGCTCTCTGTCTCTCTCTGCTCTCTGTCTCTCTCTGTTCCCTGTCTCTCTCTGTTCCCTGTCTCTCTCCGCTCCCCGTCTCTCTCTGTTCCCTGTCTCTCTCCGCTCCCCGTCTCTCTCTGCTCTCTGTCTCTCTCTGCTCTCTGTCTCTGTTCCCTGTTTCTTTCCGCTCTCTGTCTCTCTGTTCCCTGTCTCTCTCTGTTCCCTGTCTCTCTCCGCTCCCCGTCTCGCTCCGCTCCCCGTCTCTCTCCGCTCCCCGTCTCTCTCCACTCCCCGTCTCTCTCTGTTCCCTGTCTCTCTCTGTTCCCTGTCTCTCTCTGTTCCCTGTCTCTCTCTGTTCCCTGTCTCTCTCTGTTCCCTGTCTCTCTCTGCTCTCTGTCTCTCTCTGTTCCCTGTCTCTCTCTGTTCCCTGTCTCTCTCTGTTCCCTGTCTCTCTCTGTTCCCCGTCTCTCTCTGCTCTCTGTTCCCTGTCTCTCTCTGCTCTCTGTCTCTCTCTGTTCCCTGTCTCTCTCTGTTCCCTGTCTCTCTCTGTTCCCTGTCTCTCTCTGTTCCCCGTCTCTCTCTGCCGCAATTCAATATGACAGTGTGCCAATTAACCCCGCAACCCTGGCGGTTTTAACGACAGTGCAGTGACAAGTAGACAGGCGGATGGGCGGACAGACAGCCACGCTAACACAGGGGTGACGGATCAGCGCTGCGCTGGCTGCCGCGCCAGAGGACAGGCTCTAGCCCTTTACCGTTTTCAACCAACAAAAGCTGTTTACTGACTGAGAGGACAGAGGAGAGAGGATTAGAGGAAAGGAGAAATGGACGACAAGGGGGAGGTGAATGGGACTGGACTGGCTGTGCGCGTGGTGGTGCTTTAATGAGGTAAACACAAAGGAAAACACAGAAAGGTGACCACGCGCACTCTAGTGAAGGGCACTGTCACATTGCGTATGACTCAGAGAAGATAGAGGTAAAGTGTATGAAATTAGAAGAGGTGGACTAATGAGCACACACACACACACACACACACACACACACACACACACACACACACACACACACACACACACACACACACACACACACACACACACACACACACACACACACACACACACACACAAAGGCAAGGTCAAGAGTAATCTCCTTCCATTTTCTTGAGTGGTGGGTCGAGGGTGCAGCTCAAGGTTTAGGGCAGAGACGAGGGAGATCGCTCAATGACCCTAAGTTTGCCTGTCACCTTGCCGACCGCACCCCCATTACCCACCAATCAGGAAACGAAACAGGTCATCAAAATATGCCCAATAATGCCCCTGAGAGCTCTCTGAAATACGACTAGACACAGACTCCAAAGTTAGCTCCCTGTCTCTACAAGGATGGAGTGAGAGAGAGAGAGAGAGAGAGGGAGAAAGAGAGAGAGAGAGAGGGAACAGTCGTAAGCAGAAATCAAGGAGAGACAACGACAAACACACTTCCTGTATAGACTAATCCTGGAGCTCAAGTCTCAAACACCTACCTCATCAACGCCTCCACAACACTACCCACAACTCTCCTCCTATCCTCTCCCCAACCTCTCTCTTCATCTCCTCTCGTCTCTTCCCCTCTCCTCTCCACTTGTATGTTTCATGCTCTCTCCTCTCCTCCCTGTAACAGTGTGAGGGTGATTTTGCTCTATTTTCTGTGAAAGGCAAATTTAATCCTTCCATTGTTTTATGCAGCTGCACTCTGTTTGATGCTTTTACAGCTGTTATCATATTACGTCTGACCAGTGCAGGACCTTGGCTGACCCACATGTTTTCAGCCCCATCTTTTCCCACTGATTGTCGTACAGTTAAGAGTCTATAGCCAGTTAATAGGAGTGGTGCTGGAGTGTTTGAAGATGAAGCTGAATTGAGAGAGAGAGAGAGAGAGAGAGAGAGAGATGGAGTGGCCCTAACGATGATAGCCCTTACGATGAGAGCCCTATTCAAAGCATGCTCAGTCAGAAAGAGTTCAGGCCCAGAAAAGTGACCGTTGCATTTAAGTAATTACACTTAGATACACTGGCACTCAGTCTCTCTATCTCTCTTTTTTTTCTCTCCCTCTCAGTCTTGCTCTCTCTTTCTCTTGCTTTTTTTTTAACGTAAGTGGCCTTACTTAATACAAAAGAGAGAGAAAAGTAGAGAAAATGACTGCAAGAACAAGTCACCCTGGAGTCAGATGTTAAAGGTGTAGTGGGATCTGTGACAGTCAGAGAGAGTGTGTCGGCTTCACCCAGGGGTCAGGGAGAGAGAAAAAAAAGGGGTGGTTTCTAATTTAGTCGGCTTTATTGGGCAACCAAGCTACTGCAAAATGTAGTTAAATTACTAGTTGAATTACGTGCAGTGCGACTACTCCCCAACACTGAGCAAAACGCAGGTAGGCAAACTATGTTGACGGGTAAATAGAAAAGTTGAAGAATGAAGAGACAGACAGACAGACAACCTATGGACAGACAAGGAGACATGGCGGGTCCCTTGACTATGCGGTATAGGGTAAAGTGCTGACCAGTATCTGTCATTGTCACTACCCCTGTCACTGCCACTACTCTCCTGTTTGTGCTGACAGAGGACACACACACTTACACACACCTGTCTCTGGAGACCTGGCCGGTCAATACAGTGTGTGTGTGTGTGTGCGTGCGTGCGCACGTGCGTGCGTGGTCAAACATGGAGATCTCCCCTAGACGTATTCAGAAAGGAGTCCTTGCCGATCTTAAAGTCAACATGACCTTTCTCTCTGAACCAAAGACAGGGCTGGAAACGACTACCGAATCAGTCTATGCATTAAAACTCCCTGCATCCACCACACAATTACCTTACAAAGAAGCACATGAATAGAAGCCAGTGAGTAGAACGTTAGTCTTAGTTCACAGTGACAGCACAATGCCTGTTACTATGCGCTCAGTTCGGAAGACCAAAGAATCAGTCCCGTGTTAGACACACACACACACACACACACACTCACACTCTCACCACACACACACACACACACACACACACGCCCTGCCGAGGAGGTGCTAAAATGAACATGTCCATTCTCCTTCATTTGCTGCTCTATCAGACATGCTCTCTAGTACTGCAGTGTCTCTACGTAGTAACAGTGCTGGGTCTCCATATTATACAGAGATGATATTAGGCCTAGTCATTGCGTTTGGGAAGCCAGAGGGAGCTGTAACACAGAGACATTACCTATGCAGCAGACAACGTAAACCGTGAATCACCGTGTATTATCTCATTAGAATCTGTGCAAATGCAATCTGGGCTGTGTCACACTGAGAACGTCTGTGTGTATCACATTCTATTGAATATGAGGTGCTGGTGCCATAGCCTTGTGTGGATGTTAGCATGTG